>NC_056732.1:1049426406-1049563906 GCF_019279795.1 Protopterus annectens
GAGCCTGCAGACGCTTGGGTGGGAACAGTATACTGGAGGTGTACCGAGACGTGCAGAGAGGGAAATGTGTGGAGGTGTAGTATGGCAGGGCCAGCAACCGGGGAATGGATGGATGCTGTGTACGTGGAGCTCAGGGGCTGGGGGAAGGGAACATGTGTATGTCATTATGGTAGACATATGCAAATGAAGCAAACAGCAATAGTGTAGTGGCCAGAGAATCTGCCTAACGTGCAAGCATTCCCGGGTCGAGTCCCACTGCAGCTCATCCTATTTTCCATGTGATATCCGTATGTTACCTAAGTTGTGCTGTATAACCTACTAAGCAACATTTATATTTGCACTGGAGTACTGCCTTATATGCACATGTGAAGTGTCATACAGACTAAGGCACTAGTAAGCATGTGTAAGCGCATAACAGCAGTTGTACGCATGGATACGCAGTTGTAAGTGTGTGTACATGTATTCATGTGGGGGTACGCATTGCCTACATAGATTGAGCTAACTGGATACCAGCTGTGTGTAAAGTAATGCATCCCGAACTTAGCATTGCTTAACTCTGCGCATACACGCGCACACCCGCGTATGACAGCTCAAATGTCCCTAACTCACTCTGTATCTGACAGCTGGTGTTTTGCCCTGAAACACAATATACAGCCTGTGGAAGGGCCACACCCGGAATGCTGCACATCATACACTACGTGATTTACCATTAAACCATGACAGATGTACATAACCACTCATTCCACGTACATATCATCCAGCAAAATCAGTCAACAGCACAGGGAATGTAGTAATAACACACCACACAACCTCTTGATGCATGAATCATGGACATAGTGCACCATAATGTGGGTATATATAGGGATATCTGTCATATCCTGCCCTAATACACTTCAAATGTTGCAAGTTACACAGTTATATATGGTAGAACACATATATTACTGCAGATGATACGTCTGAAACACGTACGTGTCTGCATGAATGACTGAGCTCAGCCCTGAGGTCATCCATGTCAATTGCCAAGAGAATGAGGTACAGGCCACACTTATAGGCTGAACATGCATGCACATATGGGCAGCTATACTTCTGTTAATGTAGAGAAATAGACAGTTATAGGTACATAGGGTCTATATTAGAACAACAAAGTTTCACAACTTCGAATGTTCTAATATCGACCCCTATTCAGCGAACGCTAAAAATAGCAAAGCTGCGGAACATCGAATTTCATCTTAGGGAAGGAATTTGGTTGGCCATTCCTGTGGCTTCACTATTTTCAGCACTGTGGTGGAAAGTTACGGGTCGGGATAAGGTAAGTGTGCGATTGTGTGGATGTGAGGGTTAGGGCATGGGGTATATGAGTTAGGGTTAGGGCACGGGTGAGGTGAGTGTGCGATAGTGACGGACCTTAGGGTTAGGGTTTGGGTTAAGGTAAGTGGATAGCTAGTGGTGTATGTACAGTTTAGTGTAGGGTTAGATGTAGGATTTTAGGTGTATGTGTGTGGATTGCTGTTTGTTTGGTGTGCTTGTGTTGTGTGTATGTATGTCGGAACAGCAAATTTTTTCCCTGGGAAAAAATTCGCTGTTCTGCATGTTCGATATTGTCAGCGTTCGCTGAATAGGGGTCAATATTAGAGCATTCCATGTTTTAAAAAGTCGATGTTCTAATATAGACCCAGGTATATATATGTGTACATATGACTCACAAATAACCATATAACAGCAATCGTACATAGATAGATAGATTAATATGTTTAGTGTATATATATATATATATATATATATATATATATATATATCTACATACATACACACACACATATATATATATATATATATATATATATATACATATATGGATACATATACATAGCTAGAGCTATATCAATGTCCAGTTCTCTCCCTCTATATATAGGGGTGTAACATATGCACTTATGCAGATATACATAATAATATATATATATATATATATATATATATATATATATATATATATATATATATATATCTATGCAGATAGACATGTGCATATGATTTCCACATGGGAAAAGACTCCTGGCCCACAACGTATGACATAACTGACCATTAGCACAGTTAATGGGGGTGGGGGCACACATGAGGGACACCTGGTAATTACTGCAATGTAACCCCCCCAGCCGTAATGGATATGCTATGCGAACTAATATCCAGCACATGAAGTACTTGACAGCAGGACCCACCACAACAGAGCTACAATGCTCCAACAGTTATTCATATCACCTATACATGTCAGGCCAATATCTGTAACATATCATGCAGATACACCATTGTACCATAGGGAATGTACTATGTTGAACTGCTACACATTACAACGGTACAGATATGCACACACATCCATACACTGACAATCATGTGCAGGGATATATATATATATATATATATATATATATATATATATATATACGATATATGGGATATATGGGTACATACACATATACACAGACAAAGGGTATTAGAAGCTATACATGTGTAGCAGTAGTGTCGACGTACTGGGTGAAATGCATATCCCCAGGCACTGGCCCTGTAACTGGTACCTGTGACGTGTGGCGTGGTAACCAGCCCCACAAAGGGGATACTTACATTGCACATATACCCACTCACAGTTCAGGGAACATGACACCACACACAGGTATGTATACACAGACAATCTTTATTTGTGTACCATACAATAATGTATGCCATTACTGACAGCACATGGATGTTGATGTATATAACCAGTGATGTATGCAAGGCCCACACATAAGAGTCGATGCCGACAGTCTGGATATATATCATACTATGGTGTCCAGGCTAAGCCCTTCACTTCGTACAACATTTGACAATGGATTTGCCTGCACGATACATAACAGTCAACAATATCAGATGTAGTTCAGCAGCCTCCAAGTACACCCTGTTGTAAAGGCCTAGGGGGACATTCATTATTTGTGGTAATGTCAATGTATCTGTCATAAGAATGGTCCCTGGGTGTCCACGCTATGACTGGGATGATAGTAGGAATGCTAGCAGTGGTGAATGATAGGCCATTACCTAACAACCCATACCCGTATCACAGCAGGACAAAGGATGCCATATATGTGGAGGATAAAGGCAGTAACGCAGGGCCATACCCACAATATTGCAGTAACACACCCTGGAACATGCTGGTGTTACAGGATGTGTTGCAACATACCCTTATGCAGGAATATGACATCAGGTACACAAATGGATATAGCCATGTACTGCTAGCACGCAACACACACACTGCCAGTGTAATATTCGACACAGGACCTGTGTGGTGGACAGACAACACAAGACAGGCACACCTCTGTCCAGCTAGAGGATGGCCCACAGTAAGGAGGATGGCCCACAGTAGTGAGCTATGCATACAGACTGCAGTCCAAGGTAAACTGGTATGTACACACACACACAGACACACACACCCTGTAATACCAGTACTATGCATAGCATTACACCACTCTACTCACAGTCTGTCTGTATGTCCTGATCATCCTATATATATGTGGGTGCCGTGAGTGTGCAGGTACTCCTGTAAGAGGTATTGCTACCTGCTGTCTGCAACATTGATGCTCACACACAGTAAGGATGTCCATCACACAGGGAATGTACAGGGAATACACCCACATGATGGAGAGATTCATAGTGGATGGTTGCCATGACAGTGGTAATTGGAAGTACTACACATGTGTAGTCATATATATACTGCCCAGTCTGCAGAAGAGCCTGCAGCTGGGCATTCCTGATATACATGGAACTGACATGGCAGGTATTGCGACATGTACGACAGGCATATCCAGATGAACACTATTAATCCAACCTTTCTCCACATGCAGCATAGCAGCACTTGCAGTTCGTAGGCAAGTCAGGCACATCCCCCTCCTGTTTGTTGCCCTCTTCCCACAGTGTATGTTGTTAAAGGTAAATCCGCAACCCATCTAAAAAGCTGTTTGCCAAAATGACAGTTCTAGCTCGGGCTCACAGTGACAGACAAGGGCCAACACCACCAGGATGTTCCCAGGTAGTGGAGTGTGTTTCCATGCAATTGGCTATGGGAATGTTACTACACATGTTCCACATGCAATCGGCTACAGAAGGCCTGCAATACGTGCAGAGGCCATCAGCTGATCATGATCATCACATTAAATACACATGCTGCTGCCTAAGCAATGCAGGTGTTGGCCTCCACATCCACCAGAGAGGGTGTGGGGAAGGCAGACAGAGGTGAATACATGTCTGGGAGGGGTGGGAGGGTAAAACCGAAGCATGTTTGTGTCACACACCTACCAGTACAGGGTATCATACACCCGACAGCTATTTCGTGCTATCACAGTGCAATGCTGTTATTGGATGCTCCACATGTGTTATCTGGTGGGGAGCACTCAGAACATATATGTGATGGTAAGTGCCATCTGCTACAGGGATACGGTAGATATACAGCAGGTGAATTACATGCACCTGTCTGCATGAACAGGTGCCAGCGTCAGCATAGGCACACTTACACAGGGGCGCACACACATTAACACACTTGGCAGGGCCAGGAGTTCGACCCATCACTTGTGGGATTGCCACAACACATCAATGTGCAGGGAACACATGCACCACACGGGTGATATGGAGGTCATATGGGTAGTGAGTATGAGGGGGTGTCAGACATAAGCCAGCATGTTTCACTGTGCCCTGGGGGGAGTAGTGCATATGGATGTGGACATATGCACCATACAACACACACACGAATGCACAGGGTCCAGTTCGGACATGCATGGGTGCATGTCTGCATGGATGTGTGGTGGCCAACAGCGCCAACTGGCTATGCAAGGGTAGGCAATGGGTACACCTTGGCATCAGCCCACATGACAATGGTCTGCATTGTGGCACAGGCCTTTAGCTTCTGCATTTGCCTGCACAGGTGGGTATTGCATCCGTCTTCCAGGCACCTAGACAATCATTGTGTGTGGCCAATGCTGTGCATCACTTGCCATGTATGCATTCCCTAGTCCATGATTTGGATGGTGTCTAGGATGTGCACACATCCCAGATGCATGTACAGTGACATGTGAAACTGTACCTGGGGTGTCTGGCCCATACTGTGAACACAACTTATCATCAGATGTGCCAGTCTTGCCGACGTGTGGCAGGGAGTGGTACTGGTTAGCAGATCTACCCTGCACCCACATTGATAGCATGCTAACAGCATTTCCTGATGTCAGGGTCATCTGTTCATACTGGCCATGTTGTCAGGCATGGTATGTCCATTGTGAGTCACATGTGAAGGCACAGTGGGGTTGCTACCTGTGATGTGCAGGCCTTGATGTCACATGTATGGGTATTGCTTTGCACCCCAGCCTCTCAGCCATTTACATTTGTTATCCCTGTATGGTTGACATTGTGATATATATAGGGCCACCATGAATGAAATTAGCAAAACCCCTCCACATTGCCCACAGGTGTCCCATTCTCACACCCACCTCTACACAGGACACCAGTTACAAACACACACACACACACACACACACACACACACACACACACACACACACACACACACACGCACACTGTCATGTCTGGGAGTAGAACCCCTACCCAGCTGGTTTACTACACTACAGCACTATGCAGTTATATTACACACCACTGCCATTACTGAAGTTCATCTTTCCCAAAGGTGTATTTCACAATTAATGACATCAGCAGGACTACCAGAGTAGGGCATTTGTAATGTACTGCGAGTGAGTAGCCTATAATGCATTGCTCCATACACAGACACTGCGACACACATATCACATCCAGAATTGACATGGATGGAGATGGAACACTACCACCATTCTAAATCACACTACAGCAGTACGCAGTTACAGAACACGCTATGGCGATTACTGGGCTATCAATTTACCCGAGATGTACTTCTAGACGAATGACAACAGCAGCCTTGGCAAAGTGGTGTATTTGTACTGTATGGAGTGAGTAGCCTAAAAAGCATTGCTCTCTACCCAGTCAGGCACACACACACAGACTCACACAGTTGCCACAGCTGGGGTTTGAACACCTACTTAACTAGCTTATCACACTACAGCAATACACAGTTACAGGACATGCCACGGCGATTGCTGGGCTATTATGTTCCCAGAGGTGTACATTTAGATGAGTGACATCAGCAGTCTTGGCAAAGTAGTGTATTTGTATTCTATGGAGTGTGTGTAGCCTAAAAAGCATTGCACTCTACCCATTCAGACACACACACACAGACTCACGCAGTTGCCAGGGTTGGGGTTCGAACACCTAACTAATTAGTTTATCACACTACAGTAGTATGCAGTTACAGGACATGCCACAGTGATTTACAGAGCTACCATGTTCCCAGTGGTGTACATCTAGATGAGTGACATCAGCAGCCTTGGCAAAGTAGTGCATTTGTATTGTATGGAGTGTGGGTAGCCTAAAAAGCATTGCGCTCTACCCAGTCAGACATACACACAAACACACACAGCTGCCAGGGTTTGGGTTCGAACACCTACCTAACTAGTTTATCACACTGCAGCAGTACGCAGTTACAGGACACACCACAGTAATTACAGGGCTGTCATGCTCCCAGAGGTGTACATCTAGGTGAGTGACATCAGCAGCCTTGACAAAGTTGAATATATGTATTGCATGAAGTGTGAGTAGCCTAACAAGCATTTAACTCTACACAGTCAGAGGCAGACAGGCACACACACACACTCACACAATTGACAGGTATGGGGTTAGTACTACTACCTAACTACTCTGTCACTACAACTGTACGCAGTTATGGGACACGCCATGCATTTTACTGAGCTATAGCTCTCCCAAAGATTTAATTCACATTGGATGTCCTCAGCAGGCTTGTCATACTACTGCTAAGGGGAGGGCAGTATGTGCATGGGCCATACCCCATTCATGTAGGGGTTGACATGCCACATGTGGGCACACATGGGGTCATATGTCACAGGTGCTTGTATGCAGCTACTAGATGGCTGCTTCCATGTACAGTCTTGTTGCACAGCTTGCACGTACACCACATAGTCTGTCATGCTGACAGGTACTGGTGGCTAGTATCCGCAGTGGGTTACATCCGCACCTCATGTGTTGGGGGCCCTTAGGCTGTGTGCCAGTTGGGACAGGCCTGCATGGCTCCTTGTCACAGTCACCCTCTTCCACACATCTATGCCCATGTGCCTGTGGCTTATTATAGTGAGTTGTCCTTGCATATTTGTCTGCATTCCTATCCACTGTATGTGCAAGGCAAGTGTGGTGCATACTGACGTGTTCACACTGAGAACTGCAACTTCCAGATATGTCTGTTCCACTGGTGTATGCAGACATGGCTTTCATGTGTTTAAGTGTGTGAGCGTGCCCAGTATGACCTCTCAGTATGTTATTATTTATTTCCCTTACTAGTATGGGATTCAAGTCCAAAATTTTCAGAAAGGATACTTTTAGTAACTCCTATTTGGTGTACAGCAGCTGCCACCCTAACAGGCAAAAGAAAAACATTGTCAAAGGGCAATGTATATGTGCTGCTCACATGACTTTGGACCATCAGGAAATGTTGTGAGAAGTAGAATACATTGGTATTTTGTTCAAGGAGAGGGGCTATCCATCCCCATTTGTCGAGGATGCAGTGAGATATGTTAGCAATGAGTGGGGGAATACATATAAACCATTGTTGGGAATAGAAATAGTGAACAGTAATCCCCCAGTGAAAGATACAACATCCAACAAATTTAGAAAAGCATGTGCATTACCTTTTAATGACACTACCGGAGAAGTTAAAAAGGTTATAAGAGACAATTGGAATATCTTGAAGTGTGATCAAGAGATTTTTTCACTAGTGGGGGAGGAACCCAAATTTTTCCATACAATAGGAGGCAACTTGAAAAAGAAATTTGAGAGTGGGAACCAACATATATCTGGAGGTAAGGATGGTGCTACTAAATGCAGACATTGTAGTCAATGTCATGCCATCCTGGTAGATAAAATGTTGACTGTGGGAAATAGAGATAGGACGGTTTTGTCATTCAAGAGAGGGAATTGTCAGATAGAATGTTGTATATTTTGCCAAGTGTAGTGGATGCCTCAGTTTTTATGTGGGTAAGACTGGGAGGCAACTTAAAAATAGGATATATGATCATTTATATGCCATTAGAAAAGGAGATGCTAACAATGCATTATATAGGCATATTAGGGACATTAGGGGGTGTTCTACCTTTAAATGTGCTCTGTTAGAAGTGCTGAGTCAATTAAACAGAGGGGGTAATGTAAAAGCATTGTTAGGTGAAAAGGAAGTAAGATGGCAAATTTTACTGAATGCTACTACCCCACCCGGCATCAGTGATCACATACCCATTAAACCTATAATAGAAGCAAGGGTGTAAATGTAAAACATTTTTTTATTTTTAAATTGTCATGCTTCTTGAAAAAAAGTTTTTCACTTTCACATTATCATTGAGGAGGATATGACATCATAATATTAATTACGTTAATTAGATGAACATGATTGGTGTTATAGAGTATATAAGTTGTCAATTGATTTTTGGATGTGTTCTGATGAAGTCTATATTTTTTAGATGAAAGCGCTCAACCATTTATTTTAATTAAACCACAATATTTTTTAATCTTTGAGCCTATCCTGTGTAATGAATTTTTCATGGTGTTCTATGTAGTATTCTGGTATTAGTGCAAGTGTGGGACTACGTTGATATCATGTTTTATACAGCTTCCTTGTACAGTCTTGTTGCACAGCTGGCACATACACCAGATAGTCTGTCATGCTGACAGGTACTGTTGGCTAGTATCCGCAGTGGGTAACATCCGCACTTCATGTGTTGGAGGCCCTTAGGCTGTGTGCCAGTTGGAACAGGCCTGCATGGCTCCTTGTCACAGTCACCCTCTTCCACACATCTATGCCCGCGTGCCTGTGGCTTATTATAGTGTATTGTCCTTACATATTTGTCTGCATTCCTATCCACTGTGTGTGTAAGGCAGGTGTGGTGCATACTGACATGTGTTCACACTGAGAACTGAAACTTCCAGATATGTCTGGTCCACTGGTGTATGCAGACGTGGCCTTCATATGTTTAAGTGTGTGAGCATGCCCAGTATGACCTCTCAGTATGTTGTTGACTGACATTGTCTTCAGTCCTTAAGTGTGTGAGCATGCCCAGTATGGCCATCTGTGTTGCATGTGTGGACCACGTCCAGGTTTTTTGTACTGCAGTGCTGACCTTTTGTTGTACACCAATGGGTAGCATGCTGTGTCTGCAGGGTATCCATTGGTCATTTGCCATTGACTGTTGCTACATTTCTGCATAGCGGGGGGGGGGGGTACACCTGACTGTTTCTACTGTTCTACACAGGAGTGGGGGGGGGCATACCTGACTGTTACTCTGTGTGTACGTTGGATGGTGGGGGGTGCACCTAACACTTGTACACATTTGCTAGGACTGTATTGGTAAGTCAGGTACTCCATTTCAGTCTGTAGTTTTACCTATCCTGCTGGCTAGGGCTTGCAAGTGTAGTACAATTCCTAGCTTTGTTTACCTACATATTAGCGTCTAACTTCGTAGCCTTCACAACTTACATCTGACTGCCTGGCCTGCAGCGATTTGTCTGTGAAGGCCTGGGGGAGGGGTTAACCATAGGGCACATTCGGAGGCCATAGTACAGCATTTGTTTGTGTTTGTCTTCACTTGTCCTGCTGGCTGAGACTGTTTCTGGGTATGTGATCCTTCCTGACTGGTATGTGTGGCTCTTATGGACCCTCTGTTGCTCAGGCCATTTCCTGCAGTGGGTTTGTTACCCTGTGAGGTACTGGCTACTATGGTGACTCCAGTATATGTTACAGATCTCATGCTGCCATTATGGGTGTCTACTCTCTACTGCCTTGACATCCGGCCACCCAATTCCCTTGCATGTTCACATCCATACCATACCTACAGGTAATAATACATTCTACTCCATTTGACAACTGGTAGGTTGATTGACTTACCTTGAGGGTGTGCCAGACGTGAGGATGGTGCTGGAGGGCTGCCTATGTCAGATGCACATAGTACACTCCCTATACATGGTTAGGCACAGGTAGTGTCATATTTGGCATCCCTTTTACTGTCTGTGCGAGTCAGAGAGAGGTGTCATTCCCTGGGGCCCTACTTTGTCAGTGCATATGCTATGCATTGCCTCTTTGCCAATGCCAGGGCATACTGGGCATGCCCCCTTCTGCCTACTGGAGCAGGCTCAGGTTGTTCCTCCTCCGAGTCTCTCTGTACCTGCACAAGCCTTGGCATTGGTGGGGGGCTGTATGGCCCTGTCCCATGCTGTTCCTGCTGCAGCTGTTTCTGCAGGATCATATTGTGCAGCATAGCACATACCATTACTATTTGGGTACAAGTAGCTGGTGAATACTGCAGGGCTCCACTGGATGTGTCCAGACACTGGAGCCGTGACCTAAGCATCCCAAACACATGCTCTATTATATGTCTGGCCTGTGCGTGTGCATCATTATGGCATTGTTGTTCAGGTGTGTGTGCCTTTCTGATGGGTGTCATCAGACACGGCTCCAGTGGGTACTCAGCATTACCCACTAGGTGACCTTAGAGGATGTCCACATCAGCAAATCTGTGGTACAGCTGTGTCAGTTGCCATATGTGAGAATTGTCATAGCTTTCAGGACAGCTGGCACACACATTCAGTATAATGCCCTGGGCATCACATACGACCTGGCAGTTGATGGAGGGGATGCCCCTGTGGTTGATGTAGGCCCTACCCTGCTCACCAGGGTGGTGCTTTGATGCATAAGTGCGTGCAGTCAATAGCACCCACTACCCCAGGGTAGTTAGCTATTTGGTGGAAGAGACGCATATTGAGGGTCAACGCCTCACATGTGTTGAGGAAATATACATGCTCACTGGCATGTTCTGACATGGCATCTAGGAATTGGTGGAATACTCTGAATACTGATGCCTGTGAGATGCCCATGTTATCCCCAGTTGTAGTTTGGGAGGTACCTGTGGCTAGTATACCTAGGCCTACACATACCTTGGTATCCACTGGGATGGGTTCCCCTCTGCCAGTGTGGTGTGTTAGGTGTGGCCTGCACAGCTCAATGATTTGCTGTAGGAGGTCTTTGTCCACCCTATAGCGCTCCACTATCTCCAGCTCATGTAGCCCCTGGTAGTTTACCCTGGGGTCTGTACACTCTTCTCTGTCTCCTCACTGTGGGTTGTTTGGCAGCATTGACATCCTCACCACCCTCAGCCTCTTGCACATTTTGTTCTATGTTGCCTGCTGCAGCCCTTCTCATTTTGTAGGTTTGGTTTTAAAATTTCCCCGCTTGTTTACACCGGTGGTGTAGAGTGTGGAAAAACCAGGGGGGTAGGTGTTTGCTTGGTTTATAGTGGTGTTCTTGGCTGGGCTGGTCTGCTTCCTGTGTGATTAGCTGATTCTGATACATTTCACCTGGTGACTCAACTAGGTCTCCTTGATTACCTTCCTATTGCTGTTTTCCCTTCCCATTGCCTCCCTGTTTAGGCCCGTGTGCGCGCTGCACAAATGGAGTGCTCAAATGTGCATGGAGCTGCTTTTTCCTGGTTTAACTTCCTTTTTCTTCCTGTATAACCTGCTTACACTTTGTAAAGAGTGCTAGGCAGGTTTAGACACACCCCTAGCTTAGCTGTGCTACGCTGGGAGCAATCCTGAGCCACAGGTCTCCAATCCACTTACAGTATGCCTGACACCCCCCCACATGATGTCACCTATATTCTAGTCCTGCACCCTGCTATTTATATTCTTACACTCTTGGGACCTGCCTCACACCCTGGGAAAATCTGGGATTCACTAACCCTTCCCTCATTTGCATAGGATTGTTTTGCTAATGCATAGTTACATGTCCCACATTGAGCCTCCCCCCTTAGCAACCAATACGCACTGGCCAGGTTGTCTTCTGACTGCCATTGACTTGCATGGCAGAATACTGATTTTTCTTAGAATGCTTATTTTAGGTTTATTTTATTAATTCCCCCCGATCCCGTTTTCCCGTTGCTGCCCTATGCTTAACCGGGCAAGATCGGCGAAGATAAAATTAAATGTTGTTTAATTTTTTTCTTTTACATTTTGCAATGCCAATGGCCTTCTGTTTGGACAATGGCATGCTTCCTCAATGTTTGAAGCCTTTATTTGGAGCTGTCATAGCTCCGTTTTGTAGATTGCTGAACTGTACTCGGTTACTAACCGAGTACATTTCTGCACACTGCACTTGTCCTGCACGGACAGCTGCTAGCTTCCTGGATTGCATATCACCCTCATTTGTATGATTTTCACTTGCAATTGAGGGCACTTTGCATACAGGAGCTCGGTCCATGCAGGATTAGCCTAAGAGCTCACGTGCACGTCCCAGGGGCTCGTTCCTAGATCGCACATCGGCCATATTGCCGACAATAGCTCTTAAACTAATCCTGCACGCTATGAAGGGCTTCGTAAATCCAGAGGCAACTGTGCAAGTTGGCCCATAAGATCCACCAAGGATCTCATGAAATGCAGGGACAAATAATGGAAGATCTGGCAACCCCCCCCAAAAAACCCATCTGACCTCGCCCAATACAAACAGCTCAAAAAACAAGTTAAGTGCTTAGTACTACAAAACAAAAAAGAACACTACCTTACATTACAAAATCAACACAAGCAAAACCCAAGGAAATTTTGCAGCTCTCTCAATTCTTTATTAAACCCAGGCTATAGTAATAATCCTAGCCCAGACTCGAATAAAACACCCATTGAAATTGCTGCAACCTTCAACTCCTATTTCATAGATACCATAGCCAATTTGACTGCTACCTTTCCCAAGATCAACTTGTCCACCACAGACCTCTCCACAACTGACACAAGTACACCCCTAATTCCCATCTTTACTCTGTCACCAATACCCACCTCAACTATTAAAAAATTACTTCTAAAACTCAAACCATGCACAAATGCTCCTGACAATATACTCGCAAAATTCCTGCAAATCTCAGCCAACTTAATCACTTACCCTATCAGCATACTTCTCAACAGATCTGTCCAAGAATCCTATGTGCCCATCATCTGGAAAAAAGCGTATATACTCCCTATACACAAGGGGGGGGGCCAACATAGACACCACAAATTTCTGCCCCATTGCTATACTATCACCCATCTCTAAGATTCTGGAAAAATGTATTCATTCTCAACTTCTTCACCATCTGACTCACAACCACATCCTCTCCCCCATCCAACATGGATTTAGGCCATGATATAGTACTAACACTGCCCTTATTTCCTTCATGGACACTATCAACTGAGCCTGTGATGCTGGTAAAATCGTATCTTCACTATTTCTTGATCTTTCTAAAGCTTTCAGTATTATATACTACTTTCTCCTTCTAGCAAAACTCTCTAAAATAGGTACCTCACCTCAAACTCTAAACTGGATCACTAATTACCTCACTAACAGGCAACAATTACTTACATGGCAGAACTCTTGCTCCCCTTTCCTAAACATCACCACTAGTGTTCCTCAAGGAACCATTTTAGGCCCACTTCTCTTTAGCATATTTATCAATAACTTCCACACCACACTCTCTCAAAGCTCAGTTATCCAGTACACAGATGACACCACTATTGTCTGCACTGCAAACAACGGCTCACAACTACACCAACTCACCCCAAACACCCTCACCTCCACTGAAATTTGGACCTCTAATAATCATCTTGCCCTGAACCCCAACAAAACCAGACTAGTAATCTTTGCCACCAAGAAGTCCACACCCCTACAAAAAGAGAACCTCACCATTCAATCTCTAAATGGCACCACCGACATTGTACCTAGCACAAAACTCCTAGGTGTCATCATAGACAAAAACCTCACATTGACCTGCATATGCAGTCCAATGTCAAAAAGACACATCAAAAGCTTGACACTCTCTACTGACACAAACATCTACTCAGTGCATCAGCCCAACTTTCCCTTGCTTCTTCTTTTCTATATTCTCTCTTTTATATGGTGCGCCTCTCCTCTCCAGCATTCAGTCCTCTCTAAAGTCCAAATTAGACTCATGCTACAACAAAATTAAGTTTGTAACTAATGATGCCTACTCATCCCACCACTGCTTATCATTATGCAAACTGAAATGGCTTGAACTCCCCAACTATCTCACCTTTATCTAACTAACTGCAACTCACAAACTCGTTTATAATCCATCTGCCCTGCTTTATCTTCTATACTTACTTCACACCATCCTAACAGAACACTCCGATCCAACAACCAACTGCTCATAAATATAGAAAAACCCAAACTTTCAGCTGGCCAGATGCTTTACTCCTTTACCATTGCAAAAGTTTGAAACTCCCTTCCCCAGCACTTAGATCCGCCCACTCAGTAACCCTTCTCAAGACATCTCTGAAATAACACCTCTCCTCATCTTGGCTGTGCACATGTGCTAACACCACATCTCATTTAACCTAACTTCAACCATCACAACTATTATTAACTCCACTCTACTTCTCTGGCATCCTCCTTTCACATCCACCTGTCTTTTTACTTACTCTGCCTCTCCATCCTGTCCACTTCCCTCTTCTACTAACCCTCATTGTCCTACCATTGATCCCTCCTGTCTACTTCCTTCTCTTCCTAACCCTTATAGACCTACCATTGAATGAGGCGAGACATTTAGGTACTCTCGCAGCTTACCTTAATATCATACCACCATTTATAGCTGCAATAACATCCACCGACTTTGCTGTTTCCTGCAGCAGGTCTCATATAGCCTATCGCTCAGCTATTATACCTCCTAAACATGTGAAAAGTTTAAGTACCTTGTTTCCAACTAATTCCTATATTTGCTTTGCACCCACTGCATGAAGTGTCCTATATATAAATTCTTCTAGCTAAAAACTACTCATATGGAATATTCTCATGTATATACTGTGTATTGCTTGTATAATATCTTTGATTTGAGAATGATTACTTATGTACTGTTTTTACACCAACTGAATAAGCCGCCAATAATATGTACTAAATGTCTTTATTAATGTAAATTCTGTATTGTATGTGAAATGTCTTTATGTGTGGAGATTTTCTCCCCGGGACACCACTGAAAATGGGCACGTCTGACCTAACTGGACCATCCCAGTAAACAAATGCAAATAAATATATGATAAATAAACAAATAAATAAATAAATAACTAATGCAATAAAGATATTTAAAAAAAAAAAGACTGAAATGTTAGTCTGCTTGTGTTATGTAAAGTACCGGGGGTGAGGGGTGGGCTGTGTTAACTACCAGAAGCTCTATTTACAACTAGTTACAACAGACTCATTAAAAATTTCTAGCTTTGTTTTGAACTGTGGTGCCTATTTAACCCTGGGGCACTGTCTGTTTCATAGGGTCATAGGTAGGTACTAAGCTAGACTAGCTGCCCTTGTGGACCATTGTATGCCTTGCCGATTTTCCTTTTTGTGCCAAAATAAACCAATCCCATTTGGTGTTAAGGGAAGCTGGCATAATAAAACATCTTCGCCTACCAAGCACAAAGTATAAAGTTTGATCCTGACCTTTGTTGAATGCATGTAATGAGTTTTCATGCTCTCCGAGTCTCTGTGGGATTAATTCCACCTCCCAAAAACATGCTGAGTGTTTCCACCTCCAACCCACCCAAGAATGGAGTTGTGGGCAGCAGTACAGACTCTAGATGATGTCCACTGAGGGAAGAGTTGTACAGACCAACCACTTTGGGCATCAGCTGTGATGCATAGCATCCTCAAGATAGGAGGACATGAATCACAAACTATGCATTATGTCAGGGCTAGTCACTCGATTGTGTTAAAATTGACTCTAGGCAATTTGGTCTTGTTGACTAATTTTGACAAAAAGGGACATGGATATTTGTCAGTGATACGTGTATTGAAGAACCAACCTACCAGGAAGCCATGTTAAAGGTGGGAGGGGTGTATGTGCCTCTTCTGGCTAGTGTGTACATGCCATAAAGCCCAGCAGCCCTGAGTCAGAAAGCTACTGGCCGGCCAATGTCCAGTTGCCCAGCTGAGATTGCTTGTGATAACTCTTTTGAGCAGAAGCTGGATGCAAAACCAGTCAACCTTCCAAACATGAACTGAGAATTGCTACCCTCAATGTAGGTTCAATGATAGGACGTAGTTTAGAAGTGAATGACATGATAATAAGAAGGAAGCTGGACATCCTATGTATCCAAGAAACAATATGGAAGGGCAATGCAGCAAAGGTGCTTGACTTGAGATCCACAATCTACTACTCAGGAGGAGGAAAACTAGAAATGTGGTGGGGAGGAGACTTTAGAAGACAGTGAGAGATGTCATCAGAATTAGTAGCAGACTTATGGTACTCAGACTCGTAGAAATGGTGTGGGAATTGTGGTGAGGGAGAGATGCTTTAAAAGACAGTAAGGGATGATTTCAGAATTAATGACAGACTCATGGCACTATGACACTACTATAAGGATAGGGCACTGTTAATAATCTCAGCCTATACTCTAGAGCAGGGTTGTGATAGTGAGGAAAACAGTGCAGTCAGACAGCAATTGCAGGAAATACTATACTAAATAAAACAAGATAACATGAACTGGTGTTGATAAAGGGTGACCTGAATGTACACGTCAGAACAGACAGAATTGGATATGAGGACTGCATGGGTCCACATGTGTGGGGCAACAGAAATAAAGGACAGGCCATTCAAAACTTCTGTCTGGCAATTGACTTGATGGTGACTGAGACATGGTTCATTAAGAGAGACAGTCACAAGATCATATATGACAGTGGTCAGCATGTAACTCAGGTAGACTTCCTTCTACAAGGTAAAGGGCATTGGTCTAGAATCAGTGTTTGCAAAGTTGTCTCCAGTAAAACTGTCTGCCCACAGCATAAACCACTGGTTGCCACAATCAGATGCAAACAATACAGGAATAAGTGGAAGATAGAAAAGACTTACCATGCTAGGAAGGAATATTGGTTGACTATCAAACAAGCTAAGAGCAGAGTTGCACTACCAAAGAACAAGGCATTAGAGGTACTCTATCAACTTCTGGAAACTGACTTGGTGGATGGCACAAAGAAACCCCATCAAGTTGCAAGGCAAAGACAGAAAGATAAAAAAGTTAGTCAGACACCCTTCATAAGGTATGCCAGCAACAAATGCTTACCAGTCCACAGGACAACAAAAACAGATGGAAGGAGAACTTGCGGCAGCTTCTGGATAAAGAAAACCCCACAAAAGCTGTACTACCCCAGAAACAGCATATGATGAAAGAAGAGGAGGAGCCCATACTAAAAAAAAAAAAAAGAAAAGAACAGCGCTAAGGAAAATGAAGTCAGGGAAAGCAGCAGGCTCAGATGAGGCCATGGCAGATATGATCAAGATGTTAGGTGAGTTGGGGGGAAATAGATCCTGAGGGTACTCAGTATGGACTAAAAGGAGTTTCACAGATGACTGGAGAATAAGCATATTGGTACCAGTGTACATGAACAAAGGAGATATTCACAACTATAGGCAGTATAGATATATTAAATGCATGTCACACTGCATGAAAGTTTTGGAGAGGTTGATTGATAAATCAGTTTGCTGAGTACTAGAAACTAAGATGGGAAAACAATTCATATTCAGATCAGGATGCAGCATAACCAACCCATTGTTTGCAGTGAGAGAGATAGTTTAGAAGAAGCTAAAAATGAGGAAAGACTCCAACTGGGTATTCCTAGACTTGGTTAAAGCATATGACAAGGTCCCAGGAAAGATAATTTGGGCAGTCCATTAGTGGTTCAAACTCCCAGAAACATTGGTAGAATTGGTGAAGGCTATATACAAGGACCCAATAACTCAAGTATAAATGGTGTTCGGTCTTCAAAGAGGAGTTCCTAGTGGGAGTGGTTGTTCATGAGGGTTCAGCTCTTAGCCCACTGCTGTTCATACTGGTGATAGACTACATTAGCAAACAGGTCAAAGGGGACAACTCAACAATGTCTCTGTATACAAATGATATGACATTACAGGCAGACCCTGAAGAAGAACTTCAACAATGGATAGGGGAGTGGAATGCAAAACTGAAGGCACAGGGGATGAAACTAAGTACAGATAAGTCAGTTGTACTGGCAGCAAATGAGGTAAATCAGAAGAAGATGAGAACTGAGAAAGAGGGGAAAATATTTCGACACCTTAACTGCTTCAAGTATCATAGAGGGGGAGGTTGAGAGGAAGGGAAGTTTGAATGAGGTGTTAAAAGCTAGAATCTGAGGAGTTGTCACCAACTAGCACAGAGTGTCAGGACTAGTTTATGATAAAAGAATGCCAGAGTAGCTGAAAGTAAGGTATACAGAACAGTAGTGTGACCAGTGCTACTGTAAGGTACAGAAACCTGGGAAGTAAAGGCAGGGCCGTCAAAGAAACTAGAGATGATGGAGATGAATTGCCTGGGATGTGTGGTAGGATGCACACTGTGGGACAGATGAAGAAATGAAGACATCATACAGAAGCCAGTGTAGCTCCACATACAGAATAGGTCAAAGAGAACAGATTACAGTGGTTCAGGTACATGTACAGAAAAGCAAAAGACAATCTGGTGAAGAAGATGCGGACAGACAGGAAGTATGCATGACTGTTGAAGAAGATAAGAGAGTGGCAGTCAATCAAGAAAGATGGTGATAGTTGACATGACCCCCCCCCAACCCCATGGAGAAAATGGGGAAAATTGGGTTGATAATGTTGATGATGATACCAGTCTCAGGGTTGATAATTATATTAACTGCTGTTGAGAATAACTAAGATCATATCATAGATTGTCACAGGGGACCCATGCATGGCCTAAAGCATTTAGGAGCTGCCTGTGTCCATTAGTACTACAGGGGGTAGTCCTGAGGTATTTTGTTTATTTCTCATCCATAGATCCAAATTTCACTTGAATATGGACAGGGATGAGCTTTGTCTTATGTAGATGGAAATGCTGTTCCAAAACAGTAGTATCATCTCTGAGATATACCTATCCCTCCAAACTGTTCTGTTGATGTTGTACAAGAGGTTTAGATACTTAGGCTGAGTATTTCTGATACTATATGACTTGCTACTGCACAGTAAGTCCATCAGTACTGGGTTGGACGATGCCTTGCATAACAGAGGCAGGTCACCTCTTAGCAGTCTGTAGAATACAGAATACAGTGACATGGTTAAGTGACTTGTTCAGAATCACACAGTTCACAGGTTCATAGGTGCTTACTAGGCTAATGACCACAAAGGCATTTTTAAGCCTAGTCATCCATCCCAAATCTTTGACAAGTTCTGATACCCTTGATAAGTAAGCATGAGCCTGGAAGATGAACCATTTACAGGTTACCTGTTTGTATTAGAGACATAGGTGCCAAACCAGGGATGATTTTCTGTTTTCCAATCCAGTTGTCTAAGTTGCACTTGAATTGGGTTAGGGAGAAACTCTGCTTCACATGGATAGGGAGCCTGTTCATAGATGTGGTAGTCTCTGGGATAAATACCTATCTCTCCAGCAGGACCTATTTATATCAAAGACAAGGTATAATTCCTTAAAATGGGTAATTCTGGTTCTGTTTGCTTTCTGGATATGCAGAAGGTCCATCAGAGTGGGGTCTAACAATGCCCTATATGCCAGGCATAGATCTCCCTTCAAAAGCCTGTAGGAGACAGAATACAGGGATAGGTCCTTGAGGTGGTCTGCATAGGAGATTTTACTTATGTCCTGCATTCTTTTAGTGTGGAACCTCTGTGGACGTTCTAATTGTTGGATATGCCTAGTCAGGTACATGCAAAAGGGGGCAATTGAACTCAATGATAGGTCTGATGAATGCTGAATACAGTGGAACAATTACTTCCTGGGACTTAAATGCCATACCTTTGTTTGCAAGTTGTGCAATATAGAATGATTTCCTCACCACTGTAGACATATGATGGTCAAAGGCTAGATTACTGTCTATGTGTGTCCCTAAGTCCCTGACTACTGGGTCACCTCTAAGGTGTGTGTTGTCAATATGATAGTTACCAGGGATGGATGACTTCCCAAAGTATACTATTATGCATTTCTTGGCATTTAGTTTTAGTCTATGGCTGTGACACCAGTTATTTGTCTCTGTCAGCCCCTCCAGTAGAACATTTGTGTAAGTGTGAGATTCAATGACAGCTCCTAATTTGCAATCATCTGCAAATTTAGTCAGCCAGAGACCACTGACATTGGCCTTGACTTCTGTGAAGTAAATGCCAAAAAGAAGCGGTCCAATGACTGATCCCTGAGGGACTCCACTTGTGACTGGACTCTTTGTAGAGGTGGAATCTCCAGTTCTAATGTCCTGGGTTCTGTCTGTGAGCCAGTTGGCTAGCCACTGGGTGACGTATGGGTTTGTACCTAACCTCTTGAGTTGGTCAACAATGCCCAACTGGGGTATTGTGTCAAATGCCTTGGCCAGGTCAAGGTACGCAGAGTGAACAATTTTGCCCTCATTCATTGCTTTGGTGACCTCCTCAAAGAACTCCACCAGGTTGAGTAGGCATGATCTGCCCTTGACAAAGCCAAACTGGGTTGGGTCCAGTGTCTGGAGGTTTGCTATATATCTCTGTTGATCATCTCCATGATAATTCTTTCCATGGCTTTACATATAAGACTAGTTAGATAAATACAGGCTGGCCCTCATACCATTCATTTCCATTTACTGTGATTGCTTTTTCTACACCATTCATTTTTTTAACTGCATTGAATCATGTTTCCCTTACACAACCCATCCACTTCTGCTGTGGACCTAATTTCCACACTACATATTTCTTTAATTTTGCATCAATGTGCACCACACAAGATTCTTCTATGTCTGGTATGAACTACCTTTCCATGCAAAAAACCTTAAAGTTAGAGTACTTCATATTTTTAGACTCTGTACTAGACTCTACATTCGATGCCTGTCACTTACTCCTGTTTTGAGTCACAACTTTTCCAAGCTTGCATGTAATTCATTTTAAGTCCATTTCTTTCAGCCGTTACAATCGTATTTGTTGTATTTTATGTCTCAAACTTATTTAATAAGCTCAGCCATGCTTTTAAATAGTGAGACACTACCTTCTGTGTCTCTGCTTCTTTATATGTTGTATTTTATGTCCCAACCTTGTTTAATAAGCTCAGCTATGCTTTTAATCTGAGAGACACTACCTTCTGTGCCTCTGCTTCTGGCTATGGCTCTCACTGTCTTCGGGTGAGGAAAAGTTAAACCTCTGACTATTTACTGCAGCACAGTTTAACAAGCAATAGTTTAAAACTTCCAGTTTCATTCTTTGTTCTTTGAACTGCTTTCCTGAGTTCCAAGAAAGCAAACACCAAATCTTGTATTCACAGTTCTTTAGAAAAGAATATACCCTTGAGTTCGCAGCAGTCAGTTAAGATCTTATTCAACAATGCTTCAAGGTTACTTTTCCTATCATAATTTCAGGTCATTATAGTGCAACTTCAGAATACTCACTGTTTTTTTCATTTTTTACCTATACATAGTTTGGTTAATGGGCTTTGCTAATCCATTGCTTTTATTTCAAACATCCAGTCAAGTAAATGAAATATATACATTTCTTTTATTTCATTTCTGCCTTTCTTAGCACATGTGGTAGACATCTGAGCACAGATACTATTGACCCCCACTCAAGCTATCTTTCCCACTAGGTATCTCAGCAACACTTATTAAAGTTTTAACACTCCAAAAATTCTACAAAATTTTCCCTTTCTCTCTTTCTGTGATTTATGTGAATAATTTAATGTATACTATGCAGTTTAAACTCACTTTGACTTTCAAGAGTAATTGCATAGAATTATATTTTCCCTCATTTGAACACCATTGTCATGTCATCAGAGCACATCAAGACAAGACAGACATTAAGGAATTTCAGTCATGTGCCATGCATTTTCCACTGTCACTCTTTCATGCTAATCTTTCACAGATCTCACAAAGCCTGAAAAGGTAAATTAAATTATGCCTTTATTGAAATAAAATTGTCACAACAATGTACAGCTTTGATAAAGTTTTGAGATTCTTTCAGATAATAATTTAAAAAACTAAAAATGACAGCACTTAAATAGGTCAATCAAAACTCAGTAACTGTCATTTTAGGGTCATTCATATTGAGTGTCCAGGCCTTCCATGCTCATTTCTCTGCCGTTGCCTAATGCTATCTTCCTTCAGATCCCCTGGCCTATTTGGTTTCTTAGAAAGACCCTTGTCTGAGTATCGGCCTGTCAGCTATATAACTTTCCTGGACAGGCTCCTGCTTGGGTGTCTAGCTCCCACTTGTTCAGCTCCTGTAGACCAAGCCCCCCACCTTCATTCCTCTGCATCCCTTTTGCTATGAGATCAAATGTATCTTGGATAGGCTTGTGCCTACATAGCAGGTTTCTGCTCCTCTTGACCCAGCCCTTGCTTGTATCCCACTGTAATCACTGCTACTGTTGCTTCCATTCATAGCCTGCCTTAGGCATAGGCCAACTCGGCAGACACCTAGGGCACCACTCTAGCAAGGGCACTTTCCCAGTATTTATTTGTTTATTTAATGAAGAAATAGTTTCCTTAAAAACATGTTCTATGAATACAAGAAAAACTGACAAGTAAGACAAATTTTGAGAAAAAAATGAAGAAAAAAGTAATTGGGATGGTGTAGGTAGACCAGGATGGGGGCACAACAGGTGATGTGGGGGAAGGTGCTGTAGATCCCTTTTGCCAGGGGGAACCAGCTGGCCAAAGGCCAGAACTGCTTCCATCTTCAGTCTCTTTATATAGGATTATTAGGGTTCATTTGGCTCCACCTAGAGGTCATTTCATTCAGTCATTGAATGATGGGTGTTTCAACTCCATTATACACACACACATACAGATATATATATATATATATATATATAGATATATATATATATATATATATATATATATATATATATATATATATAGATATATATATATATATATATATATATATATAGATATAGGCATATATATCTAGATATATATTTATATCCACTTAAATATATTGGTCCAATTAAAATAATCTACAGGCAAAAATGCCAGTATTGCTAACACAGAGTACAAAACATCACATTATAAACATACACCGAGAAATAACCTTGCACCAACTTACTCATGTCTACTAATCCTAGCCCAACCTCTGCCCCTAAGCCTAACCATTCACATTACATTACTAAAAACCCGTTTCATAACAGTAGCACTAATCAAGACAAAAGGACACAGAATATGCACATCAAATGGGTGCAACACTAAAATCTGTCCCCTTATCTAACCCTAACTAGCTCATAACCCACGAACAATCACACATACGCACTACTCAGAATCCTGCATATTTTTACAGACACCTCCTTTTCAGTCAAACATTCATTTTCCTGCACACTCCCACACACCTACAGTATATAATTCACTGAAATGTGAAGTCAGCCATTTGTGCTGTTGCTCAATTTTTGTCAGTTATTTGTCATTTCAACCAAATAAATAGTAACCACATATACATATACATGTATGTGGGTGTCGGTGTGGGGGTGTAATTAATTGAAAATGCATTCTCTATCAGACCAGCGTGTACAGACATGAAGAACAGCACCAGAATCTCAGTCTGAAAGAGGTTCAAATCCTGGGTTATACATGCATTTATAACCAAAATTCAATGGTATAGGGACGCATAAACAATCTTTATAAATATTAGAAAAACGGACATATGAAGTTAATAATTTAGCTCCCTGAGTCGTAATATACATAAACCTAGAAACACATAAGACAGAGGACATGATGCATGAAACCTGAAAGCCATGTATTTTAGAAGAAGGTAGCATTTTGTGTTTCTAACTTCTTATAAATATATTTCTGTATTCTCACAGAAAATCAGAACAGAAAGTTACATCTGAAAACTGAGCATTATTAAAGTTTCTTAAAACAAGGCAGTGCATCTGCATAATATTCAAGTGAAAGTGTTTGCACTTTGTTATATGTTTTTATATATGTATCCCTTTGGTATGTCCATCTCATTTGGTCTAATTCAGGTATGGGAGTCACACTACACTAGCAGATCAATTCTTAACTAACAAATTGTGTATAATGGTATTTTCAATCAATTTGCCAAAAATTCAGATTCCTGCAAGGTTCAGTTCTCCTTATTTCCAAGCTCCTTTATCCCTAGAGCTAATTAAACTGTAACTCATGCACAGATGGTGCAGATTCTCTGCAGGGGCTTGTGTGTGTGTGTGTGTGTGTGTGTGTGTGTGTGTGTGTGTGTGTGTGTGTGTGTGTGTGTGTGTGTGTGTGTGTGTGTGTCTATGTGTGTTTGTGGGTGTGTTTGTGTGTGTCTGTGTATTTTTTTCCTAACAACAACAAAACACATTCACTGAATGCAGTTTTTTTATGATTTAGTCATTGACTTAAATGGCTGTGTATTTCATTTTGGTCAGCTGTTACTACCCCGTCTGAGACTACCAGAACTTATACAATAGTTGGGATTTAATAAAATTCATGTAGGAATAGTGGAAGTCCTACATGGAAGGCACCATGGTCATGTGTGCCACTCCCCCTTGGCAGGACGCCTTGCATATTGATGAAGGCACGCTACTGAGGGAGAGCCATGTAACATGATTACAAAATCAGTGTAAGGAGTGTGTTACAATGTCTGGAGATGAGTAACACACCCCCTGCACTGTAAAATTGTCGGATATTCAGAGTATGGCAATGTAATCAAAAAGTAAATTTCTTTTTGTGTGTTTGTGCGTTGTGGCGCTTAGCTGTGGACACGTGTCAAACATCTAAAAATAGAAACCAGATACATTTAATTATGAAAGCAAAGGTCAAGTTTATGCAAAGCTGAGCATGTCTATGCAGTGTGCAGTGATGCTCAGTGGTGCTTAAAAGTAGTGGAGAGATATATGTAAAAGTATAATAGTACATCATATGGCTTCATAGCTGAATGGTTAGAGTGACAGCCTCATGTGCAGTAGGTGCAGGGTTCGAATACACAGGTTATTTTGTAAATACACATTCTGAGAATTATTTTAAGTCCTGATGAAATATTGTGTGATTACACAGACAGGTTATTAATATTATTTTGCAAATATACATTTATGAGAGTTACACAGACATTTTATTAAACATTCATTTTGATTCAAGATTCAAGATTTAAGATTCACTTTATTGTCATTCAACTGCATTCACCCACAAGTGCACAGCTGAATGAAATTTTGTTCCTACAAGCTCAACATTAACCACATTACATATATAAACAAAAACAAAACATTACACAATAACAATAAAAAAAAATAAACATAAAAAACAGAAGCACTGATGGTGCCAAAAGTACAACCGCTGTAATTCAACTCCAGCACCAGTACACTCCAGTTTTAGTCCAACTTCAGGCAGAAAAATATCAGCTGCCACATCTCTCCATTCTGCTCAGCACCACACAGAAACCAGCAATTTAACAAAAAAGCACTCCATACATGTACTTTTGCAGCCAACCACAGGCCCCAGTGGTCACGTCCACACTATGATCCCATCCTCATCCTCAAGCCACCAACCACTCTATCACTGGCAAAGCTTCAAATGTTGTCCATAACTTCCTCTCACCTCCAGTCTAGATAATCCACCCAACAAGATACAATCCATTCTCAAAACTCGTGCAAGTAATCTCTGCAACTGCTTCTGCCACCAACGCGCCAACTTGCACTGAAGGCCCCGCTTCTTGTTCCAAGGAAAATCTAAAACATCAGGACGCAACAAACATATCACAAACACAACTGTTGGCACCGGACACACACCCGACCATATAAACGACCTACAGCTCGACAAAAACAGGTAAGTATAACACAAATGACTGCAAACTAGGAGCCATAGTCAAGTCCCCAAATGATGTGGACATCATACAGAAGGGCCTCAGTGAGACAGATGCCTGGTGTCAGAGCCATGGCCTCAAGCTCAATGTCAAAAAGTGCAGCGTCATCCCCTTTGGTAAAAGCTCTGTACCCATGAACTACAACATAGGCAGCAATCTACTTAACACCGAATCCATGATAAGAGACCTTGGGACCCAGGTGGACAGTAGTCTCTCCTTTGATAGTCACATCGCCACAGTAGTCAGGAAGTCCTTCTACATGGCACACCTCATCATAAAAGGGTTCTCATCCAGGAAAAAAGAGGTCATTGTTCCCCTCTACTAGTCACTCATTAGACCCATTATAGAGTACAATGCCCCTTTTGGAATGTACCTCACAAGACATCTGCAGCAGCTGGAAAGGCCACAGAAGTTCCTCACAAAGAGGATTACTGGCCTCAAACAAATGCCCTACACTGACCACCTCAAAAAACTCCAGCTTTACTCCATAGCATATTGCCTGCACTGAGGTGATCTCTGCCAAACATAGAAAGCTATGTCAAACCCAGACCTGTTGGACATGCTACACCTAAAGAAATCCCAATCCGTCTGAGCTACATGCTCTAGGGACCTAAACCTTGTCATCACAATAAACAGGACACGCTGGAGGGATAGATGCCTGTCCCAGAGACTTCCTATACTCTGGAACAAGCTACCCATCTATGTCAAGCAAAGTTCTTCATTAGCACTCTTCAAGAAAAATCTTGATGAGTAGATGGGAAATAGGAAATACACCCCAGGGATCACTTCTGTGTCTCTGTTCGACAGTGGCACAGGAAAATAACTTTCTTGGGTGGCATAAGCCATGGAACCTTGCTGGCTAGGCTTACATAGGCCATTGGGCAGATAGCCTAGTACCTACCTATGAACCTATGACCCTATAAAAAAGTAAGTGCACGATGGGAGCCAGAGAGGCCACTGCCATCACTCCACTAAGCACACCTAAGCATAGCCAAGCACTGCTTAAACTGGGAATGTTTTAGCAGTGCCTAGCTGGTTTGTGCATTGCTAAGTGGTGAAAAGCCCTGCTAAGCAATGCCTGTTTAAGCATTGCTCAGTCTAAGCTGGTTTGCTCACTGCTAAGCATTACTAATCATTGCCAGTTTAAGCCCTGCTCAGCTGAGCTCAGCAAGTTTGTGCGGTGCTAAGTGAAAAGCCACATTTTTAAAAATGGCCCAATGGTGGTAAAGGGTAGGAAAATAGCCTTATTTAAGTTGAACAGGTGGGAATACAGCCATAACCTGTTGGAGTTTGACCCATGCAGGAAGTATGGAAAGAGTTGGAGAGGATACACACTTCTGGGTGCAGCTGTGGGGCGTTCTGCAGTCTAGGGTCATGGTTGGACTCCTTGTACAAGACCATGACACCTGGCTGCTGCAGGCCTAGTACCAGGGGTCAGAATCTAAATTGGAGACTTGGGGCCGGCTGACACACAACCTCACCAATGCAACTGGTATCCCCCGAACAGGTGAGTATGTGCGTCACCATTTTGATGATCTGAAGCATAGGCTGGGGGATCTCTTGGCCACTTGGATCCAACATGCCTGGGATGACAATGCCCCACAAGTTTGTAAGTATTGTTATCATTGTTTTACCAATAACTAATCTTAATGTGTGATAGACAGGTACGCATAATGGTGTGTTTCTCTCTCCACAGCTGCAGATAAGAGAGTTCGTAACCTGGAGGCCCATGCAGGGCATCTGGCCAGGTTGCACCATGAGTGTGGTGAGTACAGATGTATCTTGCAATCTATAGTCATATAAACAAGAAAGAGTACAGTAGTAACTGACAGTAGGTACATTCCGTTTGGAGTGTACTGCAATGAACATGGTTATACACCTGCACTGATATAAGTGAGTAATGCCAGGTACAGTTTAATAAAGATGAAAGCATGAAACCTGCTTATGTTAAGGAAATAAAGTTACTACTGCATTAATAATGTTAAGGAAATAAACGTTTCTACTGTATTAATAATGTTAAGAAAATAAAGTTCAACTGCATTCATAATGTTATGGAGATAAAGTTATTACTGCATTAAGCGTGGAATTACAGCTGTCTTGCAACACCTGCATTATCTGAAGTGTTCTTCAATAAAGACTGGTAGATGTATACCAGTTATTATATGATGTCACCCCAATAAAGCTGTGTTGTGCAAAATGTGTGTATTTTGGGCTGTTGGTCAAGAAATTGAATATTACAAGTGCTGTGAAGTAAACATGGGAATAATAACGCAAAGTGACCGAAGGTTAGCTGATAAAGACTGTTTTGCTAAAGTGTAGATTTGGAGCTGTACTACAAGATATAATGCATTATGATATTTGTTCTGTACTAAGATCTGAACCTAGAATAGGAAGGGCTTAGGTATAATAGTGTGTATCTCAGGATTGTCTTGTGTTAACCATTGCATTTAGCTATATGCATTCCTGAACTTAGTTATGCTGCTGCAGGTTAGTATGAAACTGTAATAGCTGTAGACTGCAAATATACCATCTGCAACTGTATATGGGTCAGGAAGGCAACCCAGCACTCCGATACGGTCTGTACACATCACACATATTTCCACCCACTAGGGGTTAATTGTCTACACCTGTATTCCATGTATTAATGCACAGTCCACTTACTATCTCTGTCATGCATAAATCTCATGCATGTGTGTTCAAGTGTCACTGCAGTCTTGTATAACACTCTTCTATTACCAGGTCACAGTTTGTCACCGGGTGAGCTCTAGGCATATATCTTTTAATCAATATTCAGCAGTGGCTCAGTAGCTCAGTTTAATAAATGCTAGCTAAAAAAAAAAAGTAACGTTGTCCGGCTTTTCCCGGTTAGGGGTCGCCACAGCAGAACTCTGGTCCGCTAATGATTGGCAGTGGATTTTTATATTGCCGAGTTGCCAGCCCAACCCCCAACCTTCAAAGAAGGCACACCCATTCATGCACACACCTACTGCATGTCTTTAAACGTCACTCAACTGTGGGGAGGACATGCAGACTCCACACAGAAAGAGCTCCAGCCGAGAATCAAATGGGAGAACCTCTTGCTGTGAGGTGACAATGCTAACTGCTGCACCACCGGGGCCATAAGTTTGATAAATTCTAGGTATAATGTGCATTTTGTCACACACAGTCCATGGTTCAAATCCAGGGACAAGTACTATTAAATATTTATAGAAACAGTTATGTATTGTTAACAGATGTCCTTCCCACAGGAATTGCAGGTAAATAAATGGCTGTAGTAGCTGTTCAAATCTGTTACTAATTTATGTGTTCAGATGTACCAGAGTGTTATAAAAGGCCAACAAGTACAATAGTGATACAAGTTAATAAAACAAAATAAAACTGTTTAATCTTGCTACGGCTGTATGATGCCTGGTGTGTCTGTGAATATCTGCTGATAGTCTAATCCCATGCCTGCCAAGGATAGCATGATAAGCGTAAACTCTCTCTACTGTTCACAATGCATGTCTCTCAAGTGTCCCACTGTCATGGACTGTGATCACTGTTGCCAAATCCCTTGAACACAGATTTAACATCCAGTTCATTTATCTCAATAGCACAGTCACACTACATCAGTCCACAGTACATCTTGGTAGTCACATATGTTCCCCTGACATGTAATAGTCCCCATGTAGTTGTGTACCTGTAGGTGTTACAGCTTGGCCCATACTGCCCCATGCGGATGGCTTGAGAAGTATGTAGGTGCAACAGAAGCTATAGGGCACTTGTATACATAAAGTAAGGGCAGACCTGTAGAGTATATCAGAGTACTGTAGCACTGGATGTAACACAGCAGAATATCCAATTTATTTATTATTATTAATTTATTATAAGTAACTTTTACACCCTAAGTTAGGCTTCAGAATAGAGTTCTCTCACTATGCTGACTGTAAAACAGTCAATGTAATATATATGAGTTATTGTGTCAAATGTTTTTCATATTATATTGGCATGACTAATCGACAATTCAAAGACAGGATACTTGAACATATGATGGATATAAGAAATAAAAAGGAAAGTAGTGTCTTGGCTATGCACATCAAGAATGAAGGTAGTGAGCATGTTTAAGTTTCTGGTCTTGGAAATACTTGCAATCAGAAAAAGGGGAGGAGATATGAGGAATATTACTGAGACGGCTAAACAAAAATGGATTATGTTACTGCACACTGATAAAGTGTCTGGTTTGAATAATATGGTCTCCATTAAACCTTTCCTGAAAGAGAGACAGTTGAGACACTATTTTTTTAGTTTATGTATGCTGTGATGTTTTTAAACATGTTAAGTATGGCTTTAAATAATTTAATTGTTTTTAATTGAAGTAATTAATGTTAATTGGAATACTATTTAATGTGGTTGTTTTAAGTAATTTTTATCTAAGTCTGATGAAGAGGTGAACCCTGGAAAGCGCTTACTTACAATAAATTTGATATTCTGCTGTGTTACATCCAGTGCTATGGTGTTTTTTCACATTTGCTTCTTTTTGCTCTGGTTGTTTTATTGCCTGAGGCTATATTCTTTGTTTATATATCAGAGTACTGTTGCAAACATTATAGCCTATACTTGTGCTAATGGAATGTCCCCCCCCCCCTCCTTATCTGCATCATAATTTATTATTGCTATACATCGGGTAAGGTTTACGCTTAACATATGTTGTTCTCAAAACATTATCCTGGGCCTTGTGTTTTATTATTATTATTATTATTATTATTATTATATATTACAATGGTTGTGTACTAACATGCCTTGTTGAATTACCTATGATGTTGGCTTTATGCTGTAACTGCTACTAGCATGCTGTTACAGTACTAACTGTTATCACACTTAATGTTGTGTTCCATATGTTATGCAATGTTATCATACTGGGTTATTTGCAACATCCTGGCATGCTGTTATAACTGACATTTAAATGTTCTGTTCATTACTTACCTATACTTCTGTTCATTACTACTGTATACACTGTGAAAAACCTCATCATAGCTCGATTAGGTAAGCCGATTTCTGGTGATCCACCTGCCCTACCTGAGCCGGCCGTGGTACTGGGTCCCAGCACGTCTGGGTCCCAACCTGGTGCTGCCCCCTCTGCTGGTCCTGCACTGCCTACGGGTGGAACTGCCTCAGGGGACATGGCCTGCCCCCTCTGGGAGTAGGTGATGGGGCCTGCTCCGCCCCTTTACTCCAGTGGGTAGCCCCCCCAGGAGTGGGGGATGGGGCCTGCCCCCTGGGAGTGAGGGATGGGGCCTGCCCCACCTGGGAGTGGGGGATGGGCCCCCGGGGAGATGGTGCTAAGTGTGAGTTGATACCCAGTGATAGCTACCAGGGATGGTGCGCAAGATCATGCACTGTGGGTTCAATGATCACCTGCACTGGATTGAGGGCAGGCTGGCCAACCTGGAGGGGCAGGCTGGCCCTGGTGCCCAGCTCCCAGCACAGCCACCTTTGGGGCAGTGAAGGAGCAGGATGGAAAACTCAGTCTCACTGTTGCCATCTGGGAGCACATGGCTCTCTGATTACACAGCAACCTCCCTAAGGTGTTAACCCCCCTCATGTGTCATACACCACCCCTGTATGCTGTCTTGTCTGTTTGCAAATGCTACCTCTCCTACCCAACTTACCTCCCCACATGTACCTATATCCCCTCCCAAAATTTCACTCTCTCGTTAAAAAAAAAAAAAGGGCAGCTGTCCCACAAAAATATCGCCGCATACATAGCTCTGCATTTTGCACCTGCATCCACTAGATACACTTTAATCATTACATGCTTCAATCAACACATTTATGACTCCCTCAGAGGCTCCGAGTTCCAAATTGTCTGCAGCCTGCACAGCCGTTACTGTAGAAGAAATGGAGAGCTATGGTCCTATCCCATACCGACCCTGCATATCCCTACCCACCTTTCAATATGTTTCCCCCCCCTGCTTGCCCCCATTTCACCACTTTCCTATCACCCCTTTTCTCTTTTCTTTTTTTAAAATGACTGTGGGTTTAAGCAGAGTGGCACTCCACTCAAACCCACGCAAGCCCACTTAAAACTGCCTTAATCATCTTTTGTGTTTGTGATAGTGTTATGCACATCAGCAAAATAATCACTGCTGCCAAGACTTGAACCCAGGACCCTGTCAGCTACAGCATAATGCATTAGCCCACTAGGCCACTCAGCTCCAATGTATAGCAGGTGTTTCCATAAACATATCCTGATTACCAGTGACATACTGTTTGTACATATAATGGGAAAAAGGACATCGTACTTGGGACTGTGATGCAGACACCAAATCAGTACACAACCATATAAATTTTGATGGATGTACATGAGTCCCAGGGTACCAGATAAAGCTGACAACTGCACAGACTGTTGCAGAATGTCCACGGTTATGCCACCTACTTTTGGCATGGTTTTCACAAAACTATTCTGTGTGCTGAAGTACTGGCAAGTCAGTACAGACTTGAGATTAGAAAAGCATGACAGACATTTCAGTGTCACACATCATACCCATCTGAACACACATGTTCATGCAGATCCTGTGTAACAGACTGTATGGATGCACATATGTCTTGCAAATACACCTGCTATAGTACTGACTCAGTAGCTTAATCTGTTACACTCTTAGCATGTTTTACTTTTTGCCACCAACAGTCCTGGCTTCCATTCCAGTCTGTTGGATGTCAAGTACATGCTTGTCAAAACAACAAATAAATGACTGAGCCATGCAGTTTTAAGCAGAACTGGCTGCTGCTACTGCAGTCACTGCCACCCATATTAGCACGTCAAAGGATGGGACATACTTCACAAATATGTATAGGCATCCTAAATATTGCCTACCACTGTCTGGAAGGCACTATTACATAACATATGTACCTGAGGCATATGCCTCACCTGGACTGTTATGGGTACCCTCATCCTGACTATGCTGTGACAACAGAGCTGACACTGCTCCCTCATTGACATATACATCTTGCTGTCCCCCAATGTGTTCACAATCCCCAGTATGACTTTTGGGCAGAATGCAGCAGCTGCAGCCTGCAAGATATACATCAGTATGTTCAGCTACCTGCTACAGACCTACCATACCTCCCAAACAACTAGATCAGGGGATCCATACAACACGCATGCATAAAGGGGTGGAGGGGGTGGATGGTCAAGTGACAGGGACATGTGTCACAGTCTTCCCCTACAAACATACACAGCTGATAGACCAGCAGCAACTGCAGCAGCATGTATATTCTTATGCAAATGCTGTATGGCACTCACATCTGTCTATCCACTTACTGACCTCAACCCACATTGTTAAACAGTAAACTGTACATAATCAGAAAGTCTGTTCACAGTGGCCAAACATAGCATGCAAAACTGTGGACATATCACACAAATCTGGAAAGTGAACAGTACTTTTACCTACCTTCTGTGATGCTGTAGTCCCCACACCATGATAATGTTCATCTCACAGGCCAGGAAAAGGGCCCAGGCCTACATGAGGGCCTTAAATATAGCACTGTGGTGCCATGCCAATGACTAATGAAAATGCAACCCAGCTGTTCTGGATAAAATTAGCAAGTGTGAGTGACAGATTGGGGCACAGGCAATAACCTGTTAATGAACATTACCTACTAAAGGCAAGCTGCTACCTATGGTAAACAGGTTTGCGACTTTACAAAGACAGACTGCAATATCACAAGCTTTATACTACAGTATTTATGCACATAAAGGAGTACAGCACTATACTAGGTATGTAATAGAACTCCCAATGTAATGGGACGCAGATGGGAGGATGCAGTTATGGGAAAGAAGGATTGCAGCAGTAGGTCTGTAGTACATATCTTGGAATGACAAGTTGCTGTTAGTGAGCTATCCAGCACCGACAGGTTTCCTGTTCGGCTCTGTCTGCTGATATACATCACAGCTCTGGCCCTCTGAGTCCCTCCAACAATGGCCAACTCATGTACGAATGCTACTGGAGTGTATTTTAGACAATAGTGACAGTAAGTGCTGGTGGATACAGCTGGCATATCACATGATGTACTGTCAGTCAGCTCCTCCCAGTCTGTGAATGTCACACACTGGCATAGTTCAAACATTGCCCAGATGTCCCTGATTGTTCCTGATGTACTCTGGATAGGTCTCTGTCTACTCTACACCTGTATGTCATCACTTGAAAGCTATGGATAGCATACCTGTTGACCTCCTACAGCAGCACAGCAGGTTATAGCCAATAGTAGTGGGGAAACACAATCGGGGTCTCAACAACAGAGTGTACATATCAAGGCTACAATGGAAGGGAATTAATACAGTAACATATATTAATGTACCATAACTGTTTTCTGAGTGGTCTGGTGTGTGACAGCCAGATTCCCCACAGTCTGGGAACAACCATTATGTATTGTCCAACTATTTGCCAGACATCCACATTTGTGTGGCAGAGGGTCCACATGTATCAGGCACATGTACACATTCTGCAAACATCTGTGCACTGCAGATATCAGAAACCTACAGGGAGGATACCCTACATCACGTTTGCAGTGCCGTCTGTCATTGGGTCACACAGATGTTACTGGAATGTCCCAATGCACTTGTAGTACCACTCACCTATTTGTCAGATGGTGGCTGTATGACATAGTACTGGGGTGTCGTCCTTAGGGACTCACCACAGTAGATGGCAGTGAATGCTGTGGAGACATAAGAACACAGTCCTTCACAGCACACAGGGCCATAACCAGTATACCTAGGCTCATAGGAAGTTTCTAGGATATTGGCCCTGAGGCCCTTGTAAGCCTAGCCCAGAGTTTAGCCTATGTTTATGCAAGTCAGCACCCAATGGCCCAGTCCAACAGAGACGCAGATGGTATCCCAAGGGCATATGTCCTGTTTACCATCCAGTTATCCAGGTTTCACTTAAAATTGATTAAAGAAGTATTTTGCCTGATGGAGACAGGGTGTCCATTCTACAGCTGGGTGAGTGTCTGAGATGCACATCTGACCTGCCAACAAGTCCTGTTGATGTTACAGACTAGGTTGAGGGTGCATGTGCAGGTTAATCGAGTGGAGTTTGACTTGCGGATGTGCAGCAGTCCCATCAAGGTGGAGTCCATGATCGCCTTGTATGCCAAACAGACGTTACCTCTGAGGAGTCTGTATGAAACTGGGCAGAGAGATGTGTTTTTTAGCCTATCTGTGTATGGTAGATGTTTGAAGCTGTGGTATTCCCTGTTGAAGAACCTTTGTGGTTTCCCCAGCTGCTGCATGAGCTTTGTGAGGTACATGATGAAAGGGGTATTATACTCAATAATGGGCCTTATTATGGAGGAATGCAGGGAAGCTATGAACCCCATACCCCTTGATGAGATTACCTTACATATGAGGTGGCCATGTAGAAGGCTTTCCTTACAACAGAAGCAACATGGTGGTCAAATGTCATGGTGCCATCAACCTGTGTGCCCAAATCCCACACGAATGATTGTGTACTTAGGACATTGTTAGAATAGGTTCATAGGTAGGTTCATAGGTTCATAGGTAGGTACTAGGCTATCGGCCCTGGGGCCTATACAAGCCCAGCCAAAAAGGTACCCTGGCTTTTACCAACAAAGAAAATTATTTTCCTGTGCCACTGTTGAGCAGAGCCACAGAGTTGATCCCTGGGGTGAATTTCTTATTTCCCATCCAGTCATCAAGATTTTTCTTGAAGAGTGCTAATGAGGAGCTTTGTTTGATATAGATAGGTAGTTTATTCCAGAGTATGGGAAGTCTCTGGGACAGGAATCTATCCCTCCGGCATGTTCTGTTTATTGTGGTGACAAGGTTTAGGTCCCTAGAGCGTGTAGTTCAGAGGGATTGGGATTTCTTTAAGTGGAGCATGTCCAACAGCTGTGGGTTTGACATAGCTTTGTATGTTTGGCAGTGATCACCTCTGAGTAGGTGATATGCGAATGAGTAAAGCTGGAGTTTTTTGAGACGGTCTGCGTAGGGCATCTGTTTGAGGCCAGTAATCCTCTTTGTGAGGTATTTCAGTGGCCTTTCCAGTTGTTGTAGATGTCTTGTGAGGTATATACCAAAAGGGGTGTTATACTCTATAATGGGTCTAATGAGTGATGAGTAGAGGGGAACAATGACTAGAGCAGCTCTACTGAATTCTCCAGTTATAGGCCAAGAGCTATACTCTCTCCACTTGCAAAGATTATGGAAAAATGTATTCATAGACAACTCATGCACCACCTAATCCAAAATCGCCTTATGGCAGACACTCAGCATGGCTTCCATCCTCATCACAGCACTACTTCAGCCCTCCTAGCCTTTACTAACACCATAAACCATAATCGCAACAATAATTATATATCCTCAGCCCTCTTTTTGGATCTTTCCAAGGCATTCGATATGGTTGATCACCAACTTTTAATCCACACCCTGCAAACATTCTGTCTAGATACTGGAGCCCTCCAACGGTTTCAGTCCTACCAGAATGGTCGACAGCAGGCTGTCCTCTGGCAGAACAAACTCTCTAACTTTCTACCTAACACCATTGGAGTACCACAAGGTTCTATACTAGGGCCCTTGCTGTTCTCCATCTTCATTAATGACCTTTATACTGTCATCCCAAAAGTCAGCTGTATCCAATATGCTGATGACTCTACTCTGATTTGCTCAGTCACATCTACAGTAGTGTTATGGTCAGCTACCCAGACCACCTTTAATACAATAGAAAACTGGCTTTCTGAACATCGTCTGATCCTAAATCCCAAAAAAACTAAAATGCTGTTATTTTCACCAACACGTAGGTCTACCGCTTTCACCTTTACCATAAAATCAAATGATGGCACAATAATCTCCCCTGAACCATCTACAAAACTATTAGGTGTTATCATAGACAATAATCTAAAATTTGACCTACACGTTAACCAAACTATCAAAACCATCAATAAAAAACTAGGGTCACTTTACAGAATAAAAGCCTTCCTAACCCCTCCAGCTAAAATCGCCATAACTCGCTCTCACCTTCTTTCAACCCTTCTGTATACATCCCCTCTACTCTCGAATTTAAACAAGACTGTCCTTAACAAACTCTCAATTTGCTACAACCACATTGCCAGATTTGCCACTGGGCTGCCTTTTAGGACACATCATTGCATCAATCTAAATCAGCTTGGGTGGCTTGAACTACCCAGCCTAATCCAGTATAACCAACTGATTATGGCCTATAAAATCCTCTATAATCCAGACAATACTCCTGCACTTAAAAATATTATCACCCCCTATAACAATCCTAGACCTCTTCGATCCTCTAACAAACTACTAATTCAGACTAGCAAAATTAATAACACAGCCGGTGATTCTCTCTTTGCAAACTCTGTAAGTAGATCCTGAAACTCTCTTCCAGCTGATATTACCTTACTTTCCACCTTAGGTCAATTTAAAACTAGACTCAAACAATATTTGTCACTTAACTGGCTATGTCAATGTATCAGGCCTGGCTAACTCTCTCTAGAATGTGTAAAAAGCTGATAACCAGTTTACTGTGTAATTTAATTTAATCCTGACTTGTGCTCAGGATTAACTGTAACCTGTGGAACTTGTTTAACTTGCTTACTTATGTAATCTCTGTAAATAGTCTGTTTGTAATATGTAATACTGGTATTATGTAATGCTGTATCTGCTTACCCTTGGAGCTTTTCTCCCCGGGCCTCCGCTGAAAATGGACATGCATCCAGTCGGACTATCCCGGTCAACAAATGTAAAATAAAAATAAAAATAAATAATTTTTTTTTCTGGATGAGAAACATTTTGTGATGAGGTGTGCCATGTAGAAGGATTTCCTAACTACTGTGGCGATGTGATTATCAAAGGAGAAATTACTGTCCACCTGTGTCCCAAGGTCTCTTATTACACTTTCGGTGTTAAGTATACTACCGCCTATGTTGTAGTTCATGGGTACAGAGTTTTTACCAAAGGGGATGACAATGCACTTTTTGGCATTGAGCTTGAGGCCATGGCTTTGACACCAGGCATCTGTCTCAGTGAGACCCTTTTGCAGGATGTCCACATCGTTAGGAGTTTCAATTATGGCTCCTAGTTTGCAGTCATCTGCAAACTTCATTAGCCAAAGACCTTCTGTGTTAGCCTGTACTTCAGAGAAGTAGATACCAAACAGGAGAGGACCCAGGACTGAACCCTGTGGTACTCCACTTGTCAATGGTCTGAAGTCGGATTTGGAATCTGCTACTTTCACAGTGTGGGTTCTGTCAGTGAGCCACTTGGCAACCCATCTTGTGACATAGGGATTTATACCTAGTTTAGTGAGTTTATCTATAATTCCAGAGTGGGGGATGGTGTCGAAAGCCTTGGCAAGATCTAGATAGGCTGTGTGAACCACCTTACCCTTGTCTATGGCTTTGGTAACTGCTTCAAGAAGTCTATCAGTTTAGAAGGCATGATCTGCCTTTTACAAACCGAACTGGGTGGGGTCCAGAGTTTGGAGATTACCAATGTCTTTGTTTATAAGTTCCATGATGATACATTCCATGGCCTTGCAGACCAGGTTCATCAGGCTAATGGGGCAGTAGTTCCCGGGGTCCGTGGTGGCTCCCCCCTTGTGGAGTGGGATAACCATTGCTGTGCGCCATTCAGCAGGCACAAAGCCTGAGGTGAGGCTATGATTGAACATGGTACTTAGGTGGGGTGCCAGTTCATTCTATAGTTCATGTAGCATGCAGCCTGGGATGTTGTCTGGTCCTATGGATGCTGTGTTGTTGGCTTTGGAAAGTGTGTTTTTTACCTGTGCGGCCGTGATTACAGGAGCTTTGCATTCTTCCGGTATAGAGATATCAAATGTGATAATTTGTGGTGACATCACTCTCCCCAAAGGGGATAACACTGCATTTTGTGGTATGCAGCCTCTGGCTGGCACCACTCATGTCTGCGTGTGACCCTCTTAAAGGATGTCCACATCACTAGGGGATTTGGTGACACCACCCAGCATCCAGTCTTCTGCAAACATGGTCAGCCATAGCCTAATGGTTGTGCCCTGCACCTCAGAGGAGTAAGTCACAAATAACAGAGGCCCTAAGACAGAACACTATGTTACACCACTAGTTACGGGTTTACCGCTTGAGGTGGCTTCACCTGTATTGACTAGGTGGGTGCTGCCAGTGCGCCAGTGTGCTACGCATCTGTTACCATTTGGATTGATGCCTGGTTGAGAGTGTATGTCTATTATGGCCACGTGGAGAGTACTGTGAAAGTCTGTGGCCAGGTCAAGGTAGGCAGTGTGCACTGTCTCCACCTCATCTATGGCTTTGGTGACTGTGTCAATTAAGTCAACGAAATGTAACAGACATGATCCCCCCTTGACAAAGCCAAAATGTGTGTGATCGAGTGTGTGGAGGTCACCAATGTCCTTGTTAATGAGGATCATGATAATCTGCTCTTTGGCCTTGCAGATCAGGCTAGTTAGGCAGATGGGTCTATAATGTACCAGACTGGTGGACACTCCACTTTAGTGTAAAGGGATGACAGCGAGTATCCTTTACTTGGCTCGGACAAAGGCGATATTCAGGCTTTGGTTGAATACAGTGCCTAATGGTGCTGCAGGTTCATGCTTGAGGTCATGTAGGATGCATCTTGTGATATGATTGGGTCCCATGGAGGCTGTATTCCATGACTTTGAGATGGCAGTGATGACCTGTTCCCTAGATATAAGGGGAAGAGGGATGATACTGGGGATGTCCTATTGTACTGATGGGGGACAGGGGTTGAAGCTTTCACTGACTCTGTCAGACAGCAAGTTTGGTATATCTACAAAGCACTTGTATATCTGGCGTCCTTGACCACCACTTCTGAGCAGATCTGGGTGCTTCCTTTGAGGTTGCAGACATATGTAAAGAAAGAGATATGGCTATCTGTAGTGGATGTTGCTAATGTGGGGTTGGAGTTTGCTTTGCAGGATTTCAGTAGTGCGCTTATTTGCTTGTTCAGGCTAAGGAGACATTGCTTCAAATTAGCACCTGCTCCTTATTGGTCTTGGACAGCAATATTTCACTTTTGTTATACAGTCTATTTATTGCAGATGTCCACCAAACAGGTTTACTTATCTTTGCAGAGGATAATGTAGTCCTATTGGGTATACCTGACTCCATCCATCTATACAAATGCACGTATAGCACTTTGGTGCATTTGTGGATATAGGTGCCATTTTCTACAGAGGGAGAAGGGGCTGTGAAGCTCTTTATACCATAACTCAGGAGGCTGTAGTCAACTTTGGAGATGTTTGTATGTCTGACCCTAGCTAGATTGGTATTGTGGAAGATGGTGACTGCAAACGTGACTGCTTTATGGTTGGTTTTACCATGGAGGATGATACTTTAGGGCTGCTGCAGTGATTACCCGTGTTGTTTAATATCAACTTCAAGAAATATTCACCTCATGCGGGGGTAGCAACTAGCTGTTCCAACATATTTGCATTGCCAAATTCCATGAATCTCCGGGCATTTGTGTGTTGGCATAAATAGTTCTTCCAGTCTATGTTTGGGTAGTTAAAGTCAGCCAGGATCAGAGCACAGAGTCAAATCTTGGTAGAGTTAAACAGGTCCATATAGGCAGAATGGGTTTCCTGGTCATATGTGGGGTGTGGTAGCTAGATTTGAATAGGGGTCTTGGCAATGGTTAAGTGCACCTGGAGTGTCTCCTATGCATCTTACTGTTTGACCAGCCTGGAGGTGTGTATTCCTTTCATATATAGTGAAACCCCACGTCCCTTGGCTTTACTGCCCACACCTTGGAGTCTGACTGTATGATAGAATGGGTGACCATGTAAGGCTGGTGTGCTCTCTGTAGCTTTGAACTATGTGTCTGTGACTGCACAGATGTCAGCATTTTCCAGGGTTAAGACTGCTTACAATGAGTGCAGATTCATATTTACACTCCTAGCGTTTAGCAGCATGGCCTTCAATTTGTGATTTGTTGACAGTTTCATGTTAGTACTGTTAACGTGATGACTTTTTCTAATAAACATACTGTGGGGGTGGCAAAAACAATGGCCAGAAGCCTGAAGGCCAGGTGAGACTGATGGAGGCCATCTCTGGCAAAGCATTGTGGTCTGTTGATCATATCATACCAGGCTGTCAGATACTGGATCCCCCTAGAATGGCACCAGAAACCAAGCCAATTGTTAAGGTCAGTCATTTCCTGATTGTATTGTGGCATCATTCTGTGTGATGGCAGAATGCTGCTTAAGGCCAGGGGCATACCTGCTTGGGACACAAAATCAGCAGGCTCAATCATGTCTCACTTCATATAGTCCAGGGAGGTATGTCTCAGGTCAGGCATGCCAACATGGACTATGGTAGACTTATAACAGTACCTGTTGTTGAGAGACAGCAGTGCGTATGTGATATAGCAGATTCTGGCACCTGACAGACAAGTAACCATGACCTTCCCCATATGCAGCCTGGTGAGAGGCACATCTGTGTGTCTCACAATTGAGTCTCCTATGACTAATATGTTTGACTTGTGATGACGCCTTTGTAGTTGTGGGACACAGGTGTGTAGCTATGGGTGGTATGTGGTGTGGAGGGCTGTGGAGTTCGCCTGTGTTTTTGCCTCAGAGGTATCCTTTGTTTGAAGCTGTTTATGTTGAGAACCTCTGCATATTTGGATGTGTGTTGTGCAGGTGTGGGTGGTGTGTGAGGTGCACTAATTGTGTTGACAACCTTTTCGGTATCAGATATGCGGGCTGGAGAGGGTGAGAGCATGGACTGTAAGTTCCAAATATCATTGCATCTTTCACAAATTTTGTTCCTTTGTGGTGTTTGTAGATGGTTGTCCATGTACATGAGGCAGTAGCTACACTATTTCAGGATGCCCATATCAACTAAACTGGCAGGGGAAACTGTTGGACATTGTCCAGCCACATTTGTCTGAATCTGAGGGAGGAAGGCCAGGGAGACCGAAGGGGTGGGCCTATAGCCCAGGTGCTTAAAACAAATATAGGAGGCTTACACTACCACATAAAATGTAGACAGGCTATACACAAGCATTAATAGGTGCAACAGAAAAGATGCAGTTGAGCACCCCAGAGGATATGCAGTAAGTAGCAGGAAACAGCAGGATGAGGAGGGAAATGCATGATGTATTGCCGCTATGTTGCTGATAGCCACATACAAACTGTCGTGATAGATAGTAGGGTATGATGTGGGAGTTAATGAGGACAGTGCTGGCAAATGTGGATATGCAGGGTGTGTACATAATGGAGAGCAATGTATATGGTCCTGTGAAGTGTTCCCCTCTTTTTGTCTTTCAGGAGTGATGAACAGATGGAGGAACCCACCTTTTTCTGCAGCTGAGGATGAAGTTATAGTTAACGCCCTCAGACTGAATCATGGCATCCTGCTGTCGAGGAGTCATCAGAATCAGGAGCAATGTGCTACACTGTGAGTAGGCCTTGTTGCATCAGTAAATCACATTGGGCTACAGGAAAGAAGCTATGAGCAGATCCAACACCGTTGCACAGACATGATAAATGCTGTATGGCAAAGGGACGCAGCTGTGGCCAGGGACCATGCTGGCACCGGTGGAGGGCCTGCAACACAACAGCCATGCTTGGCCACAGAGGTGTTCCTGGCAAACCTGGGTTCAGCCACCAGCTTGCAAGAATCCATTACCCCATACATCATGGAGATGGGTGGCACAGCTTCCACAGCAGAGGAGCGTCCAGGTAAGCCTCTTGTGGTCATCACTTTAATACTGTAGCATAGTGGCAGCCTCTGCATACCTGTACATGGATGTCAGGTCAGTCTGCATTTGGGGGGGGGGGTTTGTAATGCACACGTGCACACATACTCAGAATGTCAGCAATGTGAGCAGTATCACAACTTGTACTGTACATGTTGATATATGCACATATTATCCTGTACCAATGCCGCATTTGTGTTTGCTGACAATGCCTCCCCCACAATTCCATCTGGTGTGGCCGGAGTCCAACATCCTGTAGTCGGTGGGTGTGAAACTGTTTTGTTATGGCTCCTCTATACCCTAGAAATGTTAAGGGCTGCCAGTTTGCCATGAACACAACTGTTAAGCTTAGCCATAGTACAATACTTGTATGTTCAATTGTAGAGGGGTTCACTACAGTGCATTGAATTAGTAATCAAAGCAGCATATTTGCAGAAGCTGTAACATAGTTGTAGTTATTTTTGTGAAGGTGAATGCAGTCTACTATGGTGGAGATGAGTGCACTGTGTTTTAGGTGAAGGTCTATCACATACACTGACATGTTGCTTGTCTCACAAGTGTATAGTACTGGCAGCATTAACCAGATGTAGCTGCACTGCATGTTGTTAAGGGCCTGTCTTGTCTGTGTCTGTTGTGGTCTGCTTGTGTGTTGTGCGTGGGATCAGTAATAAGGTATGGTATATATAATGCAATTGTGGCACCTCACCTGTATATGTGTGTGTGTGTGTGTGTGTGTGTGTGTGTGTGTGTGTGTGTGTGTGTGTGTGTGTGTGTGTGCGCACGTGTGTGGATCAGCAGACATAATAGTGCATATATTAATGTAGTCATGTTGTCTTCCTCCTCACAGGTGACCATGAGGATTGAAGTCTGTCCCCCCTCACAACCCGATGTCAGTGTCTCATTGAAATCTGATGATGATGGTGGTGACCATAATGAGGCACAGGTAGGGTTTTTGGGGGCTGAATCTGTCCCAAGGGTTGATATCCCGTTTCCTCCCCTAGTGTCCCCACACACGGTCAGTATGCCCACGCATACTCACTACCCTACGGACACAGATATTGGACAAAAACTGGTAAATTACAAATAAAACTAGTCTGAAAAAATGGCAAGCCTCCAGAGAACAAAAAATACTTCAAATCTTAACGTAGGTTTATTAAGAAAACAAAACAACCAACGTTTTTGCCACTGATAAAACAGTAGCTTCTTCAGAGATGCAGTACAAAGGAAGTGCCACAATGTTTAAATGTTTGATGTAGTACGCCTACTAGATATTTCAATCTGTTCTTAAAAGGGGCAATAACAACATTTTAAAAAACTAAAAGCGTCTTCTCACTTTGTATAACTAAAGACAACATTGTAATTTTTTAAAAACAGTTTCATAAATATCTAAAAATGTTTATTAAGAATAATACCAAAATATAAGTAAAAATATAAGTTAAAATAAGTTAAAATATATATATATATATATATATATATATATATATATATATATATATATATATATATATATATATCCAATTTACCAATACAGCCTGTACTCTACACCGGAAGGTATGTGCATACATACATAGCCTAAATAAGTGTGCGCTCGTTCCTACAACTTGCCAAGTTTAAAATAAAAAGCCGCTCTATATTAAAAATACTAACAAGTAGGAATAAGTCGAAAATACATGAAATAGTACATAAAAAGTACTACAGAGGGCAAGGCTAATCTGTACTGTAATACACATAAAAATACATAAAAGGGTCCCCATAATTAAAATGTATGGTGTTAGTCTTGCTACTTTACATATATTCCACCTCTTGTAACTTCTCAATTTCAAAATACACGCTATATTACAATTTTCATTAAGCCCTGGAGGGCTAAAAGAGTTAAGGGTTAGTTGCCATTCAAGTTCTCTACTTTCTAGTAGATATCTTTTAGATATTTATGAAACTGTTTTTAAAAAAATTACAACGTTGTCTTTAGTTATACAAAGTGAGAAGACGCTTTTAGTTTTTTAAAATGTTGTTATTGCCCCTTTTAAGAATAGATTGAAATATCTAGTGGGCGTACTACATCAAACATTTAAACATTGTGGCGCTTCCTTTGTACTGCATCTCTGAAGAAGCTACTGTTTTATCAGTGGCGAAAACATTGGTTGTTTTGTTTTCTTAATAAACCTACGTTAAGATTTAAAGGATTTTTTGTTCTCTGGAGGCTTGCCATTTTTACAGATATTGGACAGTCAGAGGGTAGTGGCATCAAACAGGAGAGTGTGGCAACTATGGCATCTATGACTGTAGACACTAGCCATAGCCAGATAGCTGGCGAGGTCCCACACAGGCAGATTGATAGGGGTGCTCAGAGCAGTACTGCTGCCCATCCACCACCTGTCACAGGTGTCACACCATGAGTCACTCTCCACATGCTTTGGTCCATCATAGAGGCACAGGCACATTCTGATCGCAACACCATATGGATGCTCAGGATCATAGATGCATCAGTGTTTGGCATCCATGACTCCATCCACAACATTGGTGATGCTATGCATCATTTCACTGATGTAGTGGACAGACTATGGGGTGAGACATTGTCAGTCCTTAACCACGCATTGTCTGTGCTGGAACATGTGGTGGGATTAGTGCGTTGGACATGTTAATGTAGGTCAGCACCAACATCAGCTGAGAGTTCACATGGCTGTGCACAGTCATGCTCCCATAATGGCAGTACCACCAGCACTACAGAAGGGATGGTGCTGTCCACACCATGATGTGACAGGCCATGGGCATGTGGTCCTGAGCAGTCCCATGAGGGACATGGACACAGCAGATACCAGTATACCTCTCAAGTGTACCTCATTACGATGAACGTACCTAATTTGGGGTCTTAAAAAGTTCATGTTCTTTGAATTTCCACATTGAAAGGGTCTGTCACACATTCAGTGTTAGGAAGTTTTTAACTGATATCCATGGCAAAAAGAAAAGAATCATACTTATTCATTAAAAGATCTTTTTTATTAGTAAAACCGCATATTTTAACCACCCTATAACCTTCCTACTTGAAGTTGTTAGTAAGCTGTTAGTATGTGTTCCACATTTTGCCCATTTGTCCCAAATTATGAGGTTTAGTGCTCCTCATTTTGGAGAGGGAAGGTTGAGATCTATGGACACCAGTCACCATCAGCAAGTAGTACTCTTTCTGGCCCTGGGCATGGTGGTGCCAGTGCCACTCCTGGCAGAGCCTGTTCCCGTGTTCATGGCCAGAGACAGTGAACTATACATTCTGCCATGTACAGTCCACAGCTGTCCAACATACTCTCATGTATGGCTAGCACATGGCTTGACTGTGTATGCGCACATACTCACACATCTCTGTCACATGCAGGTCACCAACAGACATACACAGCTCCTCTCTATTGACCAGCACCCCTCCAGACACACACACACACACACACACACACACACACACACACACACACATACACAATGTCAACTGTGTGGTACAGCCTTGGCCGTGGCATCCCCATACCACACCCTTTGTATGTGATGATACCTGTGCCACATCCCTGTCATCCATACCATCGATGCAGGGACATGCAAATATGTGTCTGATGCACATGGTGACTATAGTACATTTAATGACATTTTGTAGTGCAGTCGTGTTATGCCTTGTAAGGTGCTATCTGCTGACATGTATCATGAGTACACATCAAAATGTATGTACCTTTGTTCCATGATGCTGCATTGGTGGTAGTATTGTTGACTGACTGTTGTCTCCCACACCTTTTTCTTTTTCTGTTCCAGGGTTCTGTGTGTCTACGCCGTGGAGAGCTGGTGCCAATACAGTGGCTCAGGATGACATGGTGGCAATGCAGAAATGTGATTTCACCAAGGTATAGCTGTATATGTGCATGGTTACCTAGGTGCATATGTGTAGAACAGTGTGTCAGGGACAATGAGGGCAGACAGCATAATCTTGCATGCATACCCGTGGCACAGCATGCTGGTTTTGAGATTAGAACCTTTATCTATCTAGTTATATACACTATAGTACTACGTACTTATCGCATGCACCATGGAGCTACTGTATTCAAAGAGTGTCTTAACTGTGCTTCTAAGGTGCATGACATCAGTAGGCCCTGAAAAGGTTGCCAGTGGGGGTTAGCAGGTAGGCACAGGCCTTAAAATATATTAGCATTGCACACACATAGGCAAGACAGACACAATGCTGCAAGGGGATATACTTATGCACACTCACACTCACACAGTTGCCGTTGCTGGTATTAGAATCCCTACCTGTCTACATATATACACTATAGTGCTACATACTTATTGCATGTGCCACTGAGCATATGTGCTTGGAGAGTGTCTAACTATGCTTCGGAGGTAGATGACATCAGCAGGAACTGTAAAGTAAGGTAACGTGGGGTTAACAGGTAGGCACTGGCCTTAAAATGGATTAACATTGCACACACATAGGCAAGACAGACACACTGCTGTAATGGGATATTCTTACTCACATACACACTCACAGAGTTACCACTGTTGGGATTAGAACCCCTAGCTATCTAGTTGTATAGAGTATAGTGCTACATATATATTGTATGCACCACAGAGCTTATGTGTTTGGGGAGTGTCTGCCATTGCTGTTGGGGTGGATGACATCAGCAGCTGTTGACAGGGAGGCCACTGTTGTGGAGGACACTAGTCACAGGACCATAAAATGATTTGCCATTGCACAGACATAGGCCTGTTGGGCGTGTGTATACTGCTATATGTGGAATATCTATACACACACACACACACGCACACACACACACACACACACACACACACACACACACACACACACACACACACACACACACACACAGCAGCTGATGTGAGATTAGAACCCCTACCTACCTACTAATATCACTACAGCTCACCGTACTAGTTGCACACGCCACTGGTAAAGATTGGTGTGCACGTGGCTGTAGCACTGCATCCCTCTATACCTTTCTGTGTCTCTCTTCTCTGTCTCTCTATTTATAATTTATATATATATATATATATATATATATATATATATATATATATATATATATATATGTATCTATATAAAACTCTACAGCTACATATATATCTTATATGTGCCACATACTGATAGATAAGGGTAATCATGTCTGATGGGGATAGGGAGAGACAGTTAGGTATACACAGCTGTATGTATGCACAGAGATATATTGACATCTCAGTTCTATAGGCAGACAAGGCTTCAGACATGGGCTGAAATTAGCTAAGTGTAGGAGCATGCCCAGTGTGACCATCAGTACTTACAAGGGGACTCCAGTCCAGACCTGTCTGTACTCCAGTCTGGGATTTTGTGTGCTACAGCCAATTGGCTGCTGTACTTATTACATAGCCCAGCACCTCCCTGATATAATGTCCAAGGGACTCCCCAGCTGTGAGCTGGCCATAATATCTTACATATACCTAGGGTGTGTACAGATTGTATTACGCTGAACAGGGTTTTGCATCATCTGTCTGGTACATTTTACCTAGCAATGTGATTTCCTGGTACATCAGTGGCAGATCATTATAGATTGACATGAGGAACTGCTGACAGACATTTGAGTTACTGACTCCATATACAGCAGGGAACCCATGCTACTGCATATCCTTTTCTACTCTGCACTTTCTACATTTGTCTGGCCAGTAGTTTATCCTTCTGCTTATATGTGGGCCTTTATCCTGCTCCTGTTCCTGACTTTGTCCACAGTTGCTGCTCTATGTAGTTGTAGGTATGCTGTGACTGGGGCACAAGATGTAGCACCACACACAGGGTTATGGACTACACACCTCTGACTGTACCCATTCTCCAGGATGTCCAGCATTCGCCCCATATATCTGCTCTGATCGTCAGACATTTTGTGTTGTATTGGTATTATAATGCTACATGGTGCCCATACCTCTCTACATCTTAGAGCAAGAAATCTGGACAAAGCCATATATAAAAGTGGGACACAGGCCCAAAAATAGGGACAGTTTTTTAATATTGCTCTTACAGATTAGACAGTTGGTTGAATAACAGGTTTTGTATTAGCATGAATTTTCTGAAGGGTATGAAGTCTGCATCTCAAATGTTTGTCATTATTTTCTAACATCAACCTTTATTGATTTGCAGCTAGTTTGCCAGAAAACTGCCATGTTATGAAAAACTGACCAGAAATATGAGGCAATTGTGGACATTCTGCAAAACTCTGTACATTTGAGAGGCATGATGGTGCCCACTGATGTGTTGTTAAGTATTGATACAGTTACGTGATGGCCTTTACATCCTGCTGCTACTCTGACTTGTTACAACCTGCTGTTCTACTAGCCACCATCTAGGTTACTCAGAGCTGTGTACTATTCATATATGTGGCTGCCTGTCCCTCCATTGTCTCTGGCTTTGTCCAGCTTTCTTGCAGTAAGAAATAGCGACATATGGACAGTCTGTAGAACTCCTACCGTAGGTGTAGCCCGCATGCAAAATAGTAGGTGCAGCCAGTCTCAAATGATGAACACCATCAACCATGGTAATGTACTTAGCCCATTTAGCCACAAAAGCCACCAGACAGTGTAGTTTAATTCCTGACACTATCAACCACAGACATACACAGCACATTGGCCCCTGCACATTGTGGAAATGGAACATGTCACCAGGTTGATTGGGACATCCCTGGGATTGTGTGGTCTGCTGCTATTACCTTGCAAACATAATGTTACGGCAGTTGCATGGGAACATGAGTGTGTTAGGGGTAGGGAACTCTAGCATTTACAGTCGTGCATCTGTCCTATGATCCTGCTGTTTGTCATTTCCCTCATATAGTGCAGTGGGATTTGCTGCCTTGGGCCTACTGCATATTATGGGGTGGGCATTATCAGGCAGAGAGTTCCTGTTGTCCCACATAGCTGTCAGTTGTCTGCAGGTATCCCAGTAGCACACTCTATTCCCTTGCATACATGCGGGAGGTCCATACATATGCTACCATAGTCTAGTACCCCATACATTTGTTGTAAAGAAGACTGACTTACCTTGTGCCTGCAACAGTTCAGATAACAGGGCTTCAGGGCCTGATTCTGTTGGATGCACGCAGTACACAGCCAATACATGGGAAGGTACAGGTTGTGTGGTGTGGCAGGCATCCTTTTTACTAAGTATGTGAGTCAGAGTGAGGTGTCAGTCCCTAGGTCCCTAGATTGTCAGTGCATGTGTTTTGTGTTGCCTCTTTGCCAAGGCCAGGGCATACTGGGCTTGCCTACATCTGCCTACAGGGACAGGTTGGGGGGCTGTGTATCCCTTCCCTGTGATGTTCCTGCTGCAGCTGTTTCCGCAGGATCATACTGTGTAGCATGGCACATACTGTGAACATGTGTGCACATGTGTCTAGAAAGTACTGCAGGGCTCCACCAGATATATCAGGGCAGTGGAACTGTGCCTTGAGCAGCCCAAACACACACTGTATGATGTTCCTAGTTTGTGCATGTGCCTCATTATGGCGTTCGTCAGTAGGTGTGTGTGTGTGCATTTCTGATGGGTGTCATCATCCATGGTCCCAGTGCATAGTCATTATTCTGCAGTAGATGGCCATAGAGGATATCTCCCCTGGAAAACTTCTGGTACAGCTGTGATGCATGCCAGATGTGGGAGTCATGATAACTGCCAGGGATGCCAGTACACACATTCATGATAATGCCTTAGGCATTGCACATGACCTGGCAGTTGATGACATGATACCCCTTACAGTTGACGTAGACTCTACCCTCCTCACCATTTGGTGCTTTGATGTACAAATGAGTGCAATCTATGGCACCCAGTACCTTAGAGTAGTGTGCTACATGGTAGATGAGACACATACTACTGGCCCTCTCCTCAGGGCTGCGGGATAAAAATATGTGCTCACTGGCATGTGGTTGCATGGCAGCCAGGAACTGGTGGAGTGCCCTGCATGCAGATGGCTGTGAGACCCCCATCATGTCCTCAGTAGGTGTTTGAAAAGTACCTGTAGCTAGTATTCTAAGGGCTACACATACCTTGGTTTCCACTGGGATGGGTTCCCATCTGTTGGCTCTGTGTCTGAGTTGAGGATGGTAAAGCTCAGTGGGTTCCTGTGGTATGTCCCTGTCCACCCTGTAGTGCTCTACAGTATCCAGCTCATGTAGCCCCTGGAAGGTTACCCTGGTCCTGAACACTCTTTTCCTTCTCAGTCTAGGCCTATTGTCAGCATCAGCACCAGCATTGTCCTCAGCCTCTAGCACATACAGATGTAGCAGAGCAGCAGCAGCCCCTATCAATTTATCAGTTAAAATTCCCAAATGTATACTCCAATGGTGCAGACTATGTGGGAAAAATCTGACTGAAGGGTGCATGCATACTTTATAGTGGTGTGCTGCAGATGCAGCCTGTCTGATTGGCTGACTATAATGCATTCCACCTGACAGGTTTATCGTTGAAGGTTTTGAATGGCCCAGTGTCAGTGGAACAGGACTTATCAGTCATTTATACTTGATTGACTTTCCCAGGCTATTTCCTTTTTTTTTTTTTTTTAATTTCTTTCCCTGCTAAGCACTGTGCAGCGGCATACAAACCCGCAACACTGGTATAAACAGTGCTCAGCAGTTTAGACACACCTCCATACATGGGCATGCTCAGCTTAGCTTAAACCAGCTAAAATACATGCCGCAGGCTAAACACAGCTTAGTAGCACTGGACACACCCCTCTGCTTAATTGTGCTTAGTTAAGCACAAACAGGTGCTGTTAAGCTCCAATTCACTTCATCATAACGTGACACACCCCCTTTTGATGTCAGCTACTTGTTTTACTAACACCAACATGGTTTTAGCCCTACATGGGTTTTATCTGCGTACACAGTAGCCCATATTAGCTATTCAGTAACCCCAGCTCATTTGCATACAGATCCTTGCATATACCCTGGATACTTCATTACTCCAGGGCCTGCATCCTTAGCAACCACTGAAACTGGACATTGTACACTCTGCATGCAGGGCACTACAATGCATTATTTTTGCAAATGTCTTATTTTCAGTTTTTCAAAATTTTAATATTTTCTTTGCATAATGACATGCTTGCGGGTTTCTGCTCGCTGTGGAAACATAATATGTGCATTAAAAATGATATTTTATAATGATTTGCATTGATTTTTGGACTCACTGAGCATAGTTTTGCACATTTCCATGCCTGCATTGCAATATCCAACCTTCTTGTTAAGCTTTTATAGCTCCTGTTTAATTTTTACATTTCTGTACACGGTTATTTTCTGTGTACATTTCTGACACCAACACAGCTCCTACACAGCTACCTTTCTGCTTACTGGATCACAAATCACCCTCATTTGCATGGATTTCACCTGCTTATGAGATTATTTGCATTCCATAGACACTTCAGTGTTTGCACGCTCATGCACTTCCCTCTGCTGTGTTTACTGGATTTCTCGGCTACCAGTTTCCATGTTGGGGTCATGCCACTATACCTACATGTAAAATCACTCCATGTAGCCTTTGCTGAATTCCCCCAATGTCCCCAAAAGTCATTTTTAGGGAAAAACAATTCAGTAAATTTGAAATGCTGTCAGATTTAGCTTTTAATGGTGTTCTCTCCCTTAAAAATTATATTTAATTTCAGGGTTATGGCACCTTGAGTGAAATGGATATTTCCCGATTGGATTGACCAGTACTACATAAATAGCCAACTAAATGAGCAACATATATAAACAGGGACAAATGTGTCATATATCCACAAACAAGTAACAATACATGTTAATAAAAAAATAATATAGCAATAACCCACGCCTGGGTGTGGGTAATGCTAAATTTACCCACGGTTGGCGTGGTTTGGTCCCGAAGCCCGGACCAAACAAAGCCAACCGTGGTAAATTTAGCATTACCCACACCCAGAAGTGGTTATTGCTATTATCTATGACATTATTTAAGAAAAGAAACTATTACTTTTCTTAAATAATGGCATAGTATAATGCCTGTTTACTGCCCTTCCGCAGATGTCTGGCATCCGCGGCAGTTCTGATGTACTGCGCGCCTGCTCAGCACATCAGAGCTGTGGGCAAAAGCAACGGAGAAAGCAAGATCTCCGTTGCTTTTTTTTAGTGTCTCGCTATGTTAAATGAGTTTAACATAGCGAGACAGTTGTAAAATAAGCAACGGACATCTCCTTTGCTTATTTTAAAACTGTCTCGCTATGTTAAACTCATTTAACATAGCGAGACATAAAAAGCAACGGAGATCTTGCTTTCTCTGTTACTTTAAACACTGTCTCGCTATGTTAAATGGGTTTAACATAGCGAGACATTTTAAAATAAGCAGCGGAGATCTCCGTTGCTTATTTTAAAGCTGTCTCGCTATGTTAAACCCATTTAACATAGCGAGACAGTGTTTTAAAAAAACGAGTTATACTAATGGAAAAAAGTCCAGGCGACCGGACCTTTTTCCATTAGTATAACTCGATTTACAATGGGCATGCTGGCCAATCAGCGTGCACGTTTTGGGGGGGTCATGGTATAATAATAATCTATGCACTTCTACATAAGGCTGTAAACCACTAAGTGAACCAAAAAGAAATTGAAAACACAGCATGGAATTACAGTTGTTTAATTGTTCACTTAAGTAAAATGTTTCACTGTTTAAGGTTAATGTGACTCTGTCATTTTGATGTCTGAAGCTTTCAACATCAACAGATTTGACCCCACTATAACAGCAAAAATGTTCTTTTACACAGCAGAAAATTTGGAGGGAGTAGTAATCTTGACTTAAGGGGGAGGGGGGGTCTATGTTTTTATTGTTGGATGGATCAGATTATTTTAAACAACTGATATCTCAGAGGTTTTGATGTCTTCTTGCAGTCCTGCTTCTTTATGCTGAAAAGAGTTAAAACATGAGTTTTAAACTCCCTTTTAAAATATGACAGTTTCCTTTCACTATTTCTGAAAGACATAGCTGACAGTACTGTGTGTTATGTTTCCTGGATAATGACAGCTTTGATATTAACTCTCTTTTGGTGGCTTTCTTATACTTTCTGTTTCAGCAGCGTTCAAATGGCTCTGTGCTTAGACTGAAGCCAGGTTCAGGTCTGTGTGTGCGAGTGTGTGTGGGTGTTGGACTCCTACTACCATCTGTAATGTAGGCAGAGTAGTGTCTCACTGCTTCCTAGTTTGTAAACTGATCAGCTACTCTGTTCTGACTCTGCTTTGCTTTCATGTAGTTGTTGATTGTTCACAGACAGGCCTTGGTCATCTGTCTTTTTCAATCTTCTCTGTACCAGTGTGATGTTTGGCAGTTTTGAGTCCCCTAAGTGGATTTCATAGATTTCATAGATGAAAGCCCTTCCAGTCATCTTGGCTGTATTTAACAGAAAATAGTGCAAGAGAAGTTTATTCCACAGTTTATAAAGGTGCTCAGTTGTAAACATTTTCCTCTACTGTGCTTTATTTATCTGTTGGTGAAGATTTAGGTAGCTGGTTTTAGTTCTGGATGAGCTATTTGGACTTACAAATATGCAAGAGTAAGTGTGACAGTGATCTCCCCTAAAAAGTCTATATAACTCTGAATAAAAATATAGACCTACCAGCCTTTCTTGATAGCTCATGGAATTTAGACCTGAAATCTTTTTGTTTAAGAATCTTCATACCCTTTATAATTGTTTAATATATTTAGTGAAATACATACCAAATGGTGGTCTGTACTCGATAATTGGTCTTATCAATGCTTATCTTATTAATCTTATCTTATCAATAAGGAAATAATTACCTCTTTAGACATAGACGATGTTCCTTTAACAATTAGTTGTACTAAATAAAAGTGTTTCCTGAGAAACATTGTCACATGATGGCTTAAAAAGAAGGTAATTATCAACTTAGTAAATTAGTGCATTTTCGTTTTATAATGGTGTCTTGTTTATACAGTATGATGAAGGGAATGGTGACCATTACAAAAGTCAACTTTTTAAAACATGTTTTTTTGCTGGGGGATCATATCCCCCTGCACCTTTCTGTGGAAGCTTTATACCCACATAGCCTCTCTCTATTTTTTTAAACACAAGATTAGGAAAAAAGAGAGGAGTTTTAAAAAGCTGAGTTTTGCAATTGCCAAAATAAGCAATTAGGAAACTTGAAATTAAGACAAGGAACTTGTTTATGCTAGAGCAGTAGTTTGATTTCTTGGAGTGGTTGTCTGATCCTTTGACAGTGTGTATCTTCTTTCTTTTTGGAGCATCTGGACATAATCAACACAGATTCGAGGATATCCTTTTGACTTGTGTTCCCTGTTTCTTTAAGCTCTACCTGTCATTAGCACAGTTTTCAGTATTGTAAAATCTTGATTTGCACTGCTGCTTCCCAAAACAAACTCTTGCTTCAGTGCTTATTTATAAAAAGCATTTAATATAAGTAACACTGCTATTGCTCACAAAAATGAGAAGAAAATAATCTTGCTTTACTGAGGTTCACAGGTAAGAATGTCGCTAACAAAGTTCTTATTTATGACTCTTGGTGTTATAACTAAAAGAACCTTGTACCACCACACAGACATCCCTCACCATAGAACTGCATTGAAAATCATTTAATAGCTTCCTGCATTTTATTTTTAACCACTTTAAATGTCACACTTTACTATTTCCCATCACGAAATTTGGAATTTAAACGGATGCAGTCACTCTGCAGTTACATGCTTTTCTACTTATGACATACCATCACCTTCGGATACTGAATAATTGAATGTAGACAATAAGTCTATTTATCAACAGATAGTATTTTAGAACTACAAACAAAAATATATTACCATTTCAACAAGCGAATAAAAAGTTAGAATTGTTTATGTGATAATTTGTTACAAAAATTAACATCTTTGCATAACATACATTTTTTATAATGAAACACTGTTTCCTCGATGTTTTTCTAACTACCTTAATGGAGTGATTTATTTTTTTTATTTCAGTAACTGTTTGGATCAAGGCAGATTAAGGAAAACAACAAGCAACCAAAGCGTTAATGTTATGTATTACACTGATGCAAACAGTATACCATAACCTCACTAAAATGAACATAGAACTAATAAACTCAATGCACAGTGTAATAAAATAACAAATACAAACGGTTATACTTGATATTAACACAAAAATTATATTGTAACAATAAACAGTTGACTCAGAATACAGCATGCAGTCTTAATATGTAAAATTAATCAGAACTAGCACCAATAAAATAACTGAATGCTTAACACTGGTTACAGGTTATACAATTTCAAAAAGTAAGGTTTAAAGCTTTAACACACCATGCGCTGCCATAACATGCAATAATCAGAACTGAAGTGCACCTCTAATCAACCAACAACTTTAAAGGCTTTTAGATATTTCTCCCTGCAACACTTTTTTTAACTAGTAGTATACTAAGGCAGCTAAAAGTACCCAACATAATTTATTTATTTATTTATGTATGACATTTGTTTACCGAGTAGAGTCCAGCTGGGCAAGTAGCCCGTTTTCAGCAGACACTGGGAAAGAAAAGCTCCAGTACCGAGATATATAGAAGTAAATACTAATAAAAATACAATAATAAAATAGGAAGAGGCGTAAGACTATAATATTAAACAATAAATGAAATAATACATTATAATTATGATACAGAGAAATTCTAGTATCAAATTAGAACAGGAGTCCTTAGGTTCATAGCATATGATTCTTAGAACAGTAGTACATGGTTGATTGAGTATCGGGGGGGCATTGCAACAGAATACACAAGGTATATAATAGTATGTGGCATGTTTATAGAGCGTAATTGCTACACTGTGGTGTAAAATTGACAGTGAGTAAAACAACTCATTGTAATAATGATAGTAGAAAATAAATTGAGAATAAAAGATGACAGCCATGGGGAGAGAAAGGTACCAGGAGAGCTGAGATTATCCTGGTGAACAGCAAGGGCAAAGCCATTTGTCTATAAGGTATTCCTTTAGTTTGAAGGAAGAATAGCAGGGAGTGTTTTGTATGCTTAGGGGGAGGGCATTTCAGGACTTAGCTATTTTATTAGAGTAGAGGGAGTCATCATGGTAGTTGTGAGATTGTGTAATTTTGAGCAGTGGCCTATCTGAAGACCTAAGGGACCTGCTGTTTATCTGTAGTTGTACCAGGGTTGAAATTGCTCGGCAGTTACTGGAGTTGTGGGTGAATGAAAGTTGGTTGAATGTTAGCAGGTTGGGGAATTCTAGCCATATGAGTTGTTGAATAGCAGTAGAATGATGGGTTTTGTGGGGGTGATTGGAGGCAAACTTTGCTATTTTATTATAGCAGGACTTAAGATTATGAAAGCTGATTTTGCGTAAGTTGGTGAAAGTGTGTGAGGGTAGACAGAAGTTGTGATATAGCAGTGGCTAATCTGGCTTGGGGTATAAGGTAAGGCTTGGTCCTATAGAGAGCACAAAATTTAGAATGGCCTTTTGTGATAGTTTGGGAGATATGAATATCAAATTTTAGCTGGTTATCTACTGTCATTCCTAGGAGCTTGGCTTGATTTACTATTATTATCAGGTTTCTGATTATAGCCATTTATGTTTTCTAAAAATGAACTCAGGTGTTTCAGGAATCTGATTTAGTATTTTCGTTTACTTGTCCTTAATTTTGCTCCTGTTTTATACATTTTCCAGCAAGTTTTTGTCAAGTGTTAGCTACTAAGAACCTGTGGTGGCAGTTCTAAGGCAGGGAATTAAATTGCTACTGTATTCCAGAAGTAGGCATTACTGATTGAATTCCTAGACATTTTTTCAGTTCTTTGGTTTTATCTGCTAGGATAAACAGCACTGAGTATAATGTAGTACTAGAGAAATTAAAGATTCTTCCAGTTTGAAATTCTCTAGAAACAAACCAAGATATTCTTACACCCAATATGAAAATGCAGGTGCATCTTGCACTGTCTACTAATTCGATTGATATCCTGTACTATCTTATTTCGCCCCCACTTACACAACAAGTATGAACCATTTTTAAAAAATTTGTAAGCCACACTCCTGTATTATTACTTATCCCTTTTGCGCCACAAATATGTGCCATACATAAATAAATCCCTAAGCAACATTACTTTAATCCCAAAAATGCTTTATTTCAGTTGAACTAATCACTAAACTTTTTTTTAAAAATCAAATAATCTGTGTTTATATCATGCTATCGAAAGATAACAATAGCGAACGCTATTTCATCAAACCTAAAATATCTAAACCATATAACATCGAACATTCAGAACAGCAAATTTTTTCCGTGGGAAAAAATGTGCTATTCCAAAACGCATACACACAACACAAGCACACCTAAAAAACATCAATCCATGCACATACACTTATAATACTACAACTAACCCTATACTAAACTGTACATACACTACTATCTATCCACTTACCTTAACCCAAACCCTAACCCTAAGGTCCGTCACTATCGCACACTCACCTAACCCGCGCCCTAACCCTGACTCACTTAACCCACCCCTAACCCTAATTCACCTAACCTGCGCCCTAACCCTAACTCACCTAACCCGCGCCCTAACCCTAACCCGCGCCCTAACCCTAACGACCACACAATCACACACTTACCTGAACCCGACCCATAACTTTCCACCACAGCTCTGAAAATAGTGAAGCCACAGAACCAGCCAACCAAATTCTTTCCCTAGGAAAGAATTCGGTGTTCCGCAGTTTTGCTATTTTTAGCATTCGCTCAAAACGGGTCGATATTAGAACATTCAAAGTTTTAAAACTTTGATGTTCTGATATAGACCCAAATAATATTACATTCCTTTCCTGTATTCTTAGACTAAAAGAGAAGGTCAGTGAGCTTGTTTGCCCTCAGTTGCCAGCCTCATAGCACTTGGCTTAATTATGTAGTGTAGCAATTGTATGATGCTCACAGACAAGGAATTACTGCATAGCTCAATGCTATTTATATCTAAATGTGAGAGAAGCAAGTGCTCAAATTGCAGGCCTTCTTCTCATAGACATAACCTGCATTCCTCACAAATATACAGTAAACTATCAAACACGGATGCTGTTAAAAAGTCCCTGTCTAAGCCGACATTCAGAGCTCAACTTAAATCAAACACTAGAACACCTATTAGCACAAAAACAGTAAAGGATCACCAGGTAATTAATCACTCTAAAACCAGTGCATGTCCTTCTAACAGATGTGTACTAGTGCTGCTGATTCAATTGTCAGATGCATTGACTCAACTCTTGTGATGCTGGCCAAAGAAAAGTTGACAGCTTTTCAGGACCCAAGATCTCTGAAATATCAAGGGTCATAAGCTAAACAAATATGATTATATCATGGTAGTGGTCCATGTGAGAGTGAACAACCTAGTGTGTAAAACCGAGAGGGATATGCAGAGAAACATGACAGAGCTTACCATTCATGTCACAAATATTAAGAAAATCTTTGTTTGGAGTGTAATTCTTCCTTCTCCTCAAATGATACCAAGGTAAGGGGAAAGACGTGCATCCAGCATATGCCAGCTTGCTTTACCTCCATAATGCATATCTTATGCATAGTCCAGCTAATGGATCTCCCAACCTAACACAAGAAACATATTAAGTACTAGACCTCATCAAGGGGCTCTACTCAGCGGTAGGAGTCTAAACAACAAATTGCCCGATCTTGAGGCATTGCAGCATTTGGAGCACATGCATGTGTATTATTACAGAAACTTGGTTTAAAAGTACAGAACACATTCCCTTCATATCATGGTTTAGTGCCTACCATGCCTTTTGGCTTAATGGTAACTGCAGTGGAGTATCTCTGTTGTTTAAAGACTGTACCACTTCCTGGTAGATCCATAGATACCCACAAACTGAACTGATTATGATCTAAATCATACTAAGACCAATAATCCTATCATAGCACATCGCAGGACTCCTCTATGCTTCCAGAAAAAACATGATAGTTTACTGCATAAACTGGATGAACTTCAGATCAGCAAGGATTGCATTATCCTAGGATACATTAACTACCCAATGATAAAGTGAGCACTTATACCTCAACTGTAGCTTATGCTCAAAATTTTTTTGATATCATAAACAAAAACTCCCTAGAACCAAATTGTAAAGGAATCTATTAGAGGACAGAATATTCATTTCTTAGTCCTTACCAACATGGCAACAATATCAACGATACTCCTGATACTCCCTTCTCCAGTTAAATCTGATCTTGAGACAGTGGGGAACCCATCAGAAACTTGGAAAGAAGCAATGATCTCTGTGATTTATAAAGAAAAGAAAGCCCTGTTGTCCTACAAACCCATCTTAGTTTTAAACCATGATGATAATTTCTTTATGCAAATTCAGCCAGACAGACTGGTGAAACTCCTAAAAAAACAACTGGCACTGTTTTCATTGTATGCTGAGAAGGTATTCCATAACATGGGGTTTAGTTGCATGCTTGAAGCAGCCAGAACATGGGAATCCCCTGGAATGTGATTAGGCAAAGACAATATATACAGGAGCAATAATAAGAGTCAAGATAACAGCAAGACATTTGGACAAAGTGAACATCAAAAGAGGGAAGAGGTGGAGATAATTGCTGTATAGTGAAGCCCTTGCAGAAACATTTAGAAAATCAGAGTGAGTATGACTGGTAGGGGACAGAAAAGATCTACATTATATGCAGATAAAAAAAAGTCTTTTGTTTTTTCCCGGTTAGGGGTCGCCACAGCAGAACTCCAGCCTGCACATGATTGGCAGTGGATTTTACGATGCCAAATTGCCAGCCCGACACCCAACCTTCAACGAAGGCATGCTCATTCACACTCACACCGACCTGCATGTCTTTGAGATCACTCGACCACAGGGAGGACATGCAGACTGCACACAGAAGGTGCTCCAGCCAAGAATCGAACGGGAGAACCTCTTGCTGTGAGGCGACAACGCTAACCTCTGCACCACCGGGGCTTCCAACTACATTATATGCAGATGATATCCTTATAATAATGACCAAGCATGAGAAAGATCAGAAGAAACTGTGGGGTATAATAGAAAAAAATGTGGAAAGGTTTTGGGTACAAGATAAATAAAGATAAAACCAAAGCTTTATGGGTGACAAAAAGGAAGAATAGAGAAGATGTAGAGAAAGAAAGGGACCCCTGGGAGATGAAGTTAAATAACTGGGAATATAAATAAGTGGCACACTGATGCATAAATGCATGGAATTTTTTTTCAAAAGATAAAAAGACAGTTGCAGTCATGGAAAACACTAAAATTAGACATGGACAAATGAGTATAAGTTTTGCAGATGTACACTTTGTGCAGGCAGGGCAAGCCTTTTGGACCCTACCTAATACCAAGTTAGAAAAGGTGAAACAAAAATGTAGAGATTTCCTATGAGATAGAGAAAGGACAAGGGAGGAATGGGAAAGGATAGTGGAAATAAAATAAAAAAGGATAGTGATATTAAAATAAAAAGGAGGACTAGGCAGACAAACCTACAGGCTTGTATATTGATGAATGTATAGAGACTGTTATATACCTATTATCATGCAGTCTGGAGAAAGATGATACGCACCACACAACAGAGGTGGAGAGAAGGCGAGCATTATAATAACACTACTAGAAGTAGGGAAAGAAAAGTTAAATCTAGCAAGGACACGAGAAACACAGGAGATGTTTAGGAGGGGATGGCAAAGTACAGATGGGAATGCAGGGTGAAAAGGAGCATTAATGATAGGAGGCATGGAGGAAGATGGGAGAACGAAGAACAGTTTGTAGGGATGTCAAAGAAGGCAAAAACAGGTAAAGTTCCAGCCACAAATAAAGATGGGATAAATGAAAATTTGGTGGGGGAATACAAGAGGAGGTCAACTGAGAAGAGAAGTTAAAATGTGAGTACCAAAAGGTGAAAAAACAGATGAAGTAATGTAAGGGGACCAATAGGAGGAGAGCAGGAACTCATACAATTGATAAAGGATGTAGACATGTGAAAAAGCAAGGGAAGCACAACAGAAGGGTTATTAAGGATAGGGAAAAATGACTGTTAGAAGTGAGCAGGAAAGAGAGAGAGAAAAAAAGGTGAAAAAGGGAATAACAGCTGGGAAACAACACTGAAAATGAAGAATGGGGAGAAATAATAAATATTCCAAAATATCTCGTCTGGGGTGGGAGACATTGTCTGTGTAGGACAGTCCAAGGTGTGTGGTCATAGAAAAGAGAACACCTTTCACATGTTAGAGATGAGACCAGAACTTCTCTTGTTGCAAATCCTTTAGCAATCTCTCTTGAATAGTGCTTTGGCCATTCACATAGGCAACATGGCCATAATCTGGTGCATAAATAAACAAACTGGGCAGAACCCACTCTTACCTCATGTAGTTGGAAGCCAGGAAGGTGTGGGGATGGCCTATGTCATCAAATTACTTGCTGATAAGACATCTGTATCCTGGGTCTACCCTAAATGGACAGCACAATGGTGGAGTGGTAATGTTGTCACCTCACAGAAAATATGTTCTCCAGTTCGATTCTTGGCTGGGGTGCCATTTGTGTGGAGTCTGCATGCCCTCCCTGCATACGTGTGGGTTTCCTCCAGGTGCTCTGGTTTCCTCCCACATTACAAACACATGCATCTGGAGTGTTTCTCCCCAGGCCTCTGCTGAAAATTGGCTTTGTTCCAAGTCAGACTTTCCCGGTTAACAAATGTTAAATAAATAATTTATTGTGAACAGGCTCAGGGACGGCCTACTGATGCCATATTAGTGGTCCATGTGCTTGTTAGTAGCATGGAGAGTGTTTCATTGCTGGGAAAAGTGTCACTGTGACCTTTTTGCATCCCCAACCATTATCAAGTGCAGTAGCTGGTAGTCAACTGACTGAAAACATTAAGAAAAAAATAAAAAACAATTACCGAAACCAGTGCAGTTAACCGTTTATTGCAATCCAAAGTACTGGCAATTCAAACAACTAAGCGCTTTCACCAGATAATCCAAAGGCATCTTCAGAGTTGTTTAAACATTGTCTCCAAACAGGTTAAATAGTAACAGATACTGTTTGTAACTACACAAGCACTCATCCACAATTTTTCCTGCCCAAACTTTTAAAAAGACAGTACATCTGTCAAATGCCTATTCTTCTTAAAATTTTTTACATTGTAACAAAATACTTCCTAATCATTCATTAAGCAACATACTAAATCTATTTGAAATTATTAAAATTACATTCTGCATGATTTTTAAAATAAATCCTGAAAATTAGATATGTCAAACAATTTGGTTATGTCTAATCTTCAAAAATGGCTTAATGGAAATAAAATCATTTAAACCAGGTTCCATAGAAGCATTTAGCTTCAACTGCCATAAAGATTCTTTACTTTCCAACAACAGATCATTGTCACCTCCATGTTCATTCTTGAAAACTCTATCTATCACGAAAAACACAAACTTTTTAAAATTAATGCATCTTTCGGAATGTATAAAAAGAGTATTATGTATGTCTTTATTCCTTATAGCATTAACATGTTCGCCTATCCTGTCCCTCAATCTACGAATGGCTTTACCCACATAGAAACTGGGGGCAGGATAAGCAAGTAGCTATATATACTACATGCGTTGTGTTGCAGTTGACCCTACCTGGACATGAAATGGAAATGTCACTGCCCTGGATAAAGACATACGGTCCATCATTTATATATCTATAAAATTTACAATTCTCACATTTGGACATGTAAGATTTGTATACAAGTTTATTTATTTTAGTCTCTAGTATATTATTTATATTTCTCCCCCTACTAAAGACTATTTGTTTTTTTTTCCAAGAATTGTTAACATGTCCCCCTGGAAACATAATTCCCAACATTGATTGACAATGCCAACAATCTTGGAACTGCTATCATTGTATTCCAAAACCATGGCATTAGGCATATTGTTCTATTGTACCAAATATTTATTTTTGTCTTTAAACTGCCCCTCAGACAACAAAATAGGTGCAAACATTCATTCCCTTTTCTTATTAACTTCTTTTTTGATATTCAACAATAATTTTAAAGGGTAACCGCTTTCCAGAAACATTTTAAAAAGTTTGGGCGGGAAAAATTGTGGGTGGGTGCTTGTGTAGTTACAAACAGTATCTGTTACTAATTAACATGTTTGGAGACAATGTTTAAACAACTCTGAAGATGCCTTTGGATTATCTGGCAAAAGCGCTTAGTTGTTTGAATTGCAAGTACTTTGGATTGCAATAAACGGTTAGCTGCACTGGTTTCAGTAATTGTTTTTTATTTTTTTCTTAATGTTTTCAGTCAGTTGACTATCAGCTACAGTTCGTTTTGTTTCTATACCATGCCGGTTGTGATTTACTGTTGGACTGCTGTGGAGTTAATTTATATACAATTGTTGGTGCAACTATTCCTGTGAATTATTTGGTTGTTATTGCACCTATTACAAATCAACTTTGATGGACGATAGTTATTGAGAAGGGCAACTTTTTTTTCATACATTTGCCTCTGGAACTATTTTGTGAACAGCTATTCTTGATTTACAATAGTTTTTGAGAAGGGCAACTTGATATTTGAATTTGAGTATTTGTTTCTATAAACGGATTGTAAAGGACTTGTAATGGAAGGCCTGTTGACTCAGGTTTTAGATTCTATTAACAAATTGACTACTATGTTGGCTAATGACAGGGTTCATGCTACGGTTCGTAGTGAACCTATAGTGCCTCATACACAGGCAGAGCTCTTCACGATGCATTCACCTATTAATTTGGATGATGTACCTGGTGTGAATGCTAGAGAACATGACAATGGAAGGGCAAACAGAGGATATTTTGCGACATGGTTTGGAGAGCTGGAATATGACCTGGGGAAAATGCCTGATAGATCAGTAGAAATACCAACGTGGAACCAGCAGCTATTTTCGTTTTAGTAACTGTGTTATAAATACAGATCTTTACAGTTGGACAATTTGTTTTTAAAAAAATCTTTGGACTTAAAACAAGTGCCCAAAGGTTTGCGATTATGGAAGCTTCCGATGGGAATATATAGTGGGACTTCAGCTTACCGTGAGTTAATTGCGGTTTTAGACAAAGCAGGTTTTGAAATTATGGACATTATAGTTAAAAATAATGATATCAAACTTAAAGAATTGCAGGATGAAATTTTTAAACTGAATAACAGTATTGTAAATGATGCTTTATTTACACCTTGCAATGATAAATATAAGAAAGTTTTATATGATGTTGATAAATTTGTAACCAAAAATGTTACTATTAAACAGTGCAAGATTGCACATGATACTGAACAGTACAAAAACAATAAAGCTTACCCATATGTAGCTAAAAAAGGCCCAAATGTGGTGGAAGGATCAGATGCTAGGAATGTATCTAGGGGTGATATTGATAATAACAGGGGGCACTACAACATGGATATTAATAGAGGGAACATGGACGAAGAACAGGATGTTTTTTTACCCGGAGAACCCCGGAGGTCAGAACGCCTGAGGAATCAGGCAAACCGCAATTTGTAGAACCCAGTAGAGGGGTGGAACTAGTGAGGTCATTATTTACAAGGGAGGTCTTGGAACAACAAACAGTCCAAGAAGTGGAAGTAAATATACACTCCGATACATGGTTAAACAGCATTGATAGTGAAGTGTGGGTTGAGGAAGGGGGGTTAAATTGTCAGACAGTAGTACAATAGAATGGTTTTACCATTTATAATTTATTTTGATTTGGACTTAAGTCAAGAATACTTCAAGTTGTTGAAAAAGGGAATGTCATTTGTTCCAAGTTCACAAGAAAACGTTGCTAGAACTTTAGTAAATTTAAAAATGTACACAAGACAAATGAATTTAAAAATGTTCTTTAAGGATAGAAATGAGCAATGAACTGAAATTAATGCCTTGAGGCATAAAAGCACATTTGTATCCCCAAGTAATATTGAAATAGATATTTTTGAAAGAATGTGCGAAAAACAGATTCACACATTGGTTATTAATAGTGGTAATATTAACCAAAACAAAATTAAAAGTACAAGAACATATAATATGACAAAGGAAGAAAATTACTTGTTATGGTCTTTAGCTAAAAACAAGAATTTAAGGATCATGACCCCCGATAAGGGAGGGGGAATTGTTATTATCCCTTATATTGATTATGTTATAAGAATGGAGAAAATATTAAATGATGGATTAACTTATGCAAGAGCATCAAGGCATGAATTGAATAGGGCGTATTCTTGGATAGACATAATTCTGTCACAGATGTCATTAGACAAATTAATGAAAAAGAAATAGAGTTTCTAACAGTAAAAAAATGGGTCTTGCCAATGATTTTTGGCATTCCTAAAACAAATAAATCTATTGTGGATCCACCTTTTAGGAAGATTGTTTCGGCAAGGGGATCTAAAACTGAACCCATATCAGCCTGGATTGACAACAAGTTAAAACATTTGCTAAATGAAGTTGACCACATATTCAAGGACTCTTGGCACTGTTTGAGTAGATTGTCAAAATTTAGAAATATCAATGATTTTAAATATAGTTTTTTGACAAATCGATGTAGTTAATTTATTTTCAGTGATACCACATGATAGAGGTATTGAGATGTTTCAAAATAGTATTATTAGTTTGGAAATTTCGGATATGGCTTTAGTCAGAGTACTAGTTGATTTCATGGGGATAGTTCTAAAAAATAACTTTATCATGTTCGAAGGTGAAATTTTTCATAAAATTTCAGGAGTGGCAATGGGGGCAAAATGTGCCCCCATTTTTGCCAATCTAGTATTATTTGATTGGGAAACTGAATGTATTTTATAAACAAAATATAATGAGAGAATTTTGTCCTAGAGTAGATTCCTTGATGATATATTAATATTGTGGAAAGTGGATGAGCAAGAAGCGGATGAATTTGTGAAATATCTTAATGGAACTACCGATTTTTTGAAGTTCACTAGTACATGGAACAAAAATCACATCAACTATCTAGATATCAGTTTATCGAATGAGGAGGAACATTTACAAAGTGCAATATATAGGAAGGCTACATATTCAAACACACTGCTGGATTTTAATAGTAACCATCCATATTATCAAAAACATAGTGTAGTCAAAGGGCAGATGGTACGACTATCAAGAATAATTAGTAGTGAAGAAGTCTTCCATACAGAAATGTATAACCTTATAGGAATGTTTCTGGAAAGGGGTTACCCTTTAAAATTATTGTTGAATATCAAAAAGAAGTTAATAAGAAAAGGGAATGAATGTTTGCACCTATTTTGTTGTCTGAGTGGCAGTTTAAAGACAAAAATAAAGATTTGGTACAAGAGAACAATATGACTAATGCCATGGTTTTGGAATACAATGATAGCAGTTCCAAGATTGTTGGCATTGTCAATCAGTGTTGGGAATTATGTTTCCATGGGGACATGTTAACAATTCTTGGAAAAAAACCCCAAATAGTCTTTAGTAGGGGGAGAAAAATAAAGTATATACTAGAGACTAAAATAAATAAACTTGTATACAAATCTTATATGTCCAAATTTGAGAATTGTAAATTTTGTAGATATATAAATGATGGACCGTATGTCTTTATCCAGGGCAGTGACATTTCCATTTCATGTCCAGGTAGGGTCAACTGCAACACAATGCACATAGTATATGTAGCTACTTGCTTATCCTGTCCCAGTTTCTATGTGGTTAAAACCATTCGTAGACTGAGGGACAGGATAGGAGAACATGTAAGGGCTATAAGGAATAAAGACATACATAATGCTCTTTTTATACATTCCGAAAGATGCATTAATTTTAAAAAGTTTGTGTTTTTCGTGATAGAGTTTTCAAGAATGAACATGGAGGTGACAATGATCTGTTGTTGGAAAGTAAAGAATCTTTATGGCAGTTGAAGCTAAACATTTCTATGGAACCTGGTTTAAATGATTTCATTTCCATTAAGCCATTTTTGAAGATTAGACATAACCAAATTGTTTGACATATCTAATTTTCAGGATTTATTTTAAAAATCATGCAGAATGTAATTTTAATAATTATAAGTATATTTAGTATGTTGCTTAATGAATGATTAGGAAGTATTTTGTTACATTGCAAAAAATTTTAAGAAGAATAGGCATTTGACAGATGTACTGTCTTTTTAAAAGTTTGGGTGGGAAAAAATGTGGGTGGGTGCTTGTGTAGTTACAAACAGTATCTGTTATTATTTAACGTGTTTGAAGACAATGTTTAAACAACTCTGAAGATGCCTTTGGATTATCTGGCGAAAGTGCTTAGTTGTTTGAATTGCAAGTACTTTGGATTGCAATAAAAGGTTAACTGCACTGGTTTTGGTAATTGTTTTTATGTATTTTATTTATTTTTTTATTACCAAGTGCAGTGTCTTTTTTTGCACATTTCCAAAATAAGACAGTGGATCAGCAATGCTCTTGTCCAGTACTGGCTCCCAGGTTTCCTGTATGCCTTTCCACTATGATCTTAATTCTCACATTCATCCAGAAAGTGAAGACAAGTCCAAAGTGATTCTCATTATGGCTTCCTCTTCTACAGAAGCTTCTGTGGTTGGAGCCCTTCAGAATGCTTCTATGTCACCTGTCAGGAAAGATTCATCTGGACATACACTGCCTCATGTGTTTGGTTTCCCAATTACTGTGATGACCATTGACGCAGTTTATGCTCACAGGATTATCTAGTTTCATAATTTTTCCCAGAAGTCTAATAAAGGAAACCCTATAAATGCAAGTAGACTAGATTTGCTATATAAGCTATATTTCTAAGCATGGACTCTTTCTCAGCTTTGGTCCTGGAACTATTGGATTACTTAACTCAAATATTCAATTCTTCTTTAAGCCATTCCTTTATCTTGGTACACCTCACTATTGTATCTAACTATAGCCAGGAACTATGTGATAATTCACTGACTTCCCTCAAAGTATGTATGCCTTTCCCTTTCCTTATCAGAGCTCCATTAAAGTGTCATGTACTGACTTGGAATGTCATGTTAGAGAAGTTGACAAAGCTTTTATTTGAGCTAGCATCTAGGCAGCCCTGAAATTTATTTCATTGGAGACTATCTTTGTGGCAGCTGTTGTGTCAGTGAGGTGAGTTTCTAAAGTTGAGATACTATCCATTGACCTTCCTTTCTTGACCTTTCAAAAGGTTACTCTGGTATTAAAGACTAATTTCTTTATGATGAAGGGTGCTTCTTAGATTAAAGTAAACCAGTAATATCAGTGTTCTACTGTTTTTTCCATATTATGACAATAGAGACGAATACATTTTGTATTTGCTTAGATGTACACAGGCAAATGTGCTTTAACCTACATAGGAAAGACATTCAGCTATGGCTTATGCTATTAAAATGAAGACAAAAAGACTCAAAGGTTGACAGATGTCTCACAGAGTTTAACTAAGGTTTTACCATGAAAACTACCCCAGTGCCTCCAGTGGCTCATTTAGTTAGAGCAGTACCAATAACTAAAACATTCTTTGGCAGTCCATTCCTGAATGAAATTTAAACCCACCTATCTTATCTCTCAGAAAATATTGAATAGCCTCTGTGAGGGGTATTACTGAGAATCAGCACATAATTACAAATCTGAAGTAAAGTGATTAGTGCTAAGCATTATGGGAGGAGTTAGAGCCTGTGAAAATTTTAGGTGGTAAACAAACTCGAGCCTGCAGCTAAGTCCTAGTGGTTAAAGACTATAGACTTGAATCTAGATCTGTCATCATGGAAAGTATAGGTTTCATTTCTGCATAATTTGCAGAAGTTGCAAATTCAATTTCACATTACCTTTAAAATGTTATTGTCCATGTATTTAGTCCTGCAACAGCTGTACCTCCTATTTTTGATGGAGTTCCTTATCCCCTACTATACTACTTTCTTTTTAAATTCCTCCTCCTTGGAGTTATTGAGGGTCCCTGGAGTGCACTTAGACATCTGCTACATGTTCTTTTTGCCATGTGGAACCTCTTTCTCCAGTGGGTAGGGAGGTCCCCCACGCTGGCAGGTTATCAAAGTTCCCAGAAAAGATCTCATATGCTGGCATGCTTTTCACTGATTAATGATCATAATTATATTATTCTCATTTCTAAATAATTATTTATGCTGTGCAGTTTGTGTATTTTAATACATTTGCACTGATTTATTTATTTATTGTGCTGATGCTTGGTTCCCCGTACTTTAATAAATTTGAACATGAACTTGAGTCTACTACCAGTCTGGCTTTGGGAGAGCTTAAAGAGGTACTTTAAGACACATTTGTTTATGCAGACCTGTAAGTGCCTATACAAACTTTCCATGTAAGTTCTTTCCTTTTTGGCATTATCAGTACTGCTTTATTATGTTTAATTTCTTATAGATATGTGTTAGGATGGGGCTTGCTTAAGAAATGATTGTTTGGCTGATTGATTGACTGATTGTGATTAACTGATGAATTGATTCAATGATAAGCTTACACTGCCCACAACCCATTTACATAGTTACATGACTATGGTTTGGAAACCAAAAGATCATTTGGTCTAATGTTGTTCTTGTGGGCTAACATGTAGTGGTTTATTTGCTATGGGACAAAGCTTCATAGCTCCCGTGTAACAAACTTCACACTCTGTACACACTTACTTGCAGCATTTGTCTCCAATCACACTAGCTCAGGGGAGTTTAGTCCATTCTGTAGAAATGGGCTCTCAATGAAACAGTTTCAATTTCATAATCATATACTACTGACAGCATTGCAACAGTGTGAGAATATTATGTATACAGCTATGCCTTTGCTTTTAAATACATCAGCATAGACCACAAATGTCATTGTGTTCTGTAAGAACATCTGCAAATCATCTGTGTGGGCTTCAACAGGCTTCAACAGTGAAACAAAGCCTTCTGTAGTTATATCAAGAACATCCACGGCAATACCCAGATTTGCTCTGAGTTACTACACAATGGTACCTTGTATACTGAGCCAACAGATATTGCCAACATACTGGCAGACAGATTCAGTGCTAACTTTACCCCTCCCCTCCAAAGGACCAATCATAATACCATAATAATGCCAGGCACCTAGCATTTCTGCAGCACAGGTTAAAGCTGCATTGTCCAAGGCCAAGAATACAACTTCCATGGGGCCCGATAATATCCCGGGCTGTGCTCTACATGAACTACAAAATAAACTTGCAGCACATCTGTGTACCCTATTCAGTCACAGCCTCACCTCAGGCTTTGTACATACTGAATGGCGCACTGCTACAGTCATCCCTCTCCATAAAGGGGGAGCGACTACAGACCCTGGAATTTTTGCCCCATTAGCCTGATGAATCTGATATGTAAAGCTATGGAGCACATCATCATGGACCTGATTAACAAAGATATAGGAAATCTCAAACTCTGGACCCCATGCAGTTTGTCTTTGTGAAAGAAGATCATACCTGCTCAACCTGGTTGACTTCCTTGAGTCAGTCACCAGGGCTGTGGATGAAGATAAGGCAGTGTATATAGCCTACCTCGATCTGGCCAAGGCCTTTGATACCATTCCTCACTCGGGAATTATTGATAAACTCACCAAACTAGGCATGAACCCCTATATCACTAGGTGGGTTGCAAATTAGTTCACAGATCAAACACACAGTGTGAAAGTAGCGAACTCCAAGTCAGACTGCTGACCAGTCATGAGTAGAGTCTCACAGGGATCAGTCCTGGGTCCTCTTCTGTTTGGCATCTGCTTCTCAGAAGTCCAGGCCAAAACACAAAGGGGCTCTGGCTGACCAAGTTCACAGATGACTGCAAGCTGGGAGCCATTATTAACTCCCCAAGTGATGCAGACATCCTACAGAAAGGCCTCACAGAGACCAATGACTGGTGCTGAAAGTATGGCCTTAAGGTTAAAGCCAAAAAATGTGTTGTCATCCCCTTTGGTAAAAACTCAGTTCCCACTAATTACCACATCAATGGGAGCCCACTGAGCACTGAAGGCCTTATAAGAAATCTAGGAACTCAGGTTGACAGCAACCTCTCCTTCGACCACCACATTGCCACTGTGGTCAGAAAGTCCTTCTATGTGGCACATCTCATTACCAAGGGTTTTGCATCCAGGAAGAAAGAGCTCATCATCTCTCTCTACCCTTCCCTCATTAGACCAATCATTGAGTATAATACCCCATTTGGTCCGTACCTCACTAGACACCTGCAACAGCTGGAGAGGACACAGAAGTACCTCACAAAGAGGATCCTATGCATTAAACACATGTCCTACATGGACAGACTCAAAAGACTCCAGCTATTCTCTGTCTCATATCTCCTACTTAGAGGTGATCTCTGCTTGACTTACAAAGCAATGTCTGACCCAGCTCTGTCAGAAATGCTACATCTAAAGAAATCCCAGTCCCTCCAAAACATATGCTCCAGAGACCTCAACCTCATTACCACAATCAACAGAACATGCTGGAGAGACAGGTTCCTCACCCCGTGGCTGCCCATGCTCTGGAATAGACTTCCCATACATGTCAAGTAGAGCACTTTGCTGTCCCTCTTCAAGAGGAATCTTGATGAATGGATGGGTAATAGAAAGTTCATCCCAGAGATTACTCCAGTGGCTGTACTTGATAGAGGCACTGGGAATTAACCTTGGGCAGCACAATGCCTATGCACTTATATTGGCTAGGCTTGTAAAGGCTCCAGGGCCATTAGCCTAGTACACACCTATGAACCTATGGACCTATGATGTTGTCCTTTTCATTCTTCCTCAATGCATGGGTTCAGATTCAACTTGGCCACATACTCCAGACTTCAGATCCAACTCTCGAGCTCCACCCTCTACCCATAATGCCTTAGTCCATCCCCATTATGTCATATCTCATTTGCTGCTACTATGCCTAGATGCAGGTTCCTCTTTCTAGCATTATTTACTGGTTATTGTGAGTTAATTCTTTACTTACTCTCTAAAAAAGTTTCTTATAATAATTTGTTTTGATCTCTGTCCTCTCTCTCTTAGTTTTTTTCCACAGGGGATTAGAAATTTTCTGTTATTCTAGGATAGTATTTCATTCATACCATAATTGGTATAGCTTTTACCCCTTAATTAGGGTATTCCTTTTAAATTACCATTGTTGGTAATTCTCTGTTTTAACAGTGTATTTTTGTTTCTGTACTGTTTCTACTGTAGTGCTTACTGCACTGTTTGGTTGTTTTTCTTCCAGGTATTAACTGCCATGTCATATAAACCAACAGGTTTCAAGAAATACACTTCTTGTGGGCATAAAATTCCAAATTCGGATGCCCACAAGGAGTGCGTTTATTGCCTCAGAGCCAGCCACTTGGATACTAGTTGCACTATATGTTCTACCTTTAACCCAATGGCTCTGGCTGACTGATGCAACACATTGATCCTAAAAGGTCTTCACCCTGCTGCTTTGACTCCATTTCTGGGGCTCAAACTCCCATTAAGCTGCTAAGTCTGCTCCAGCAGAGCACAGAAAATGCTCCCTACTGAAGTCCCCTAGGACTTCATCAGAGCCATCCATTAAAAGTAAAAAAATCTCAGATTCAACATCATCTGATTAAGGAGATCACAGATTCCCGCACTGTCAGTCCTTGGATAGAAATTCTTTGATCCAATAATCATATTGGCCAGTCCAATGGCACCCTTGGATCTGAAGCCTGGTACCTTTCAAAGAAGTCACATGCTAGAGTATGTGATTAAACCAATTTCTCCTACTCTGCACTCTCCATTCTTAAAAACACCTAAGAAACACTCAAGGCCACAATCTACTGCATCCTCTAGGTACTGCAGAAGTTTTTCAGAAACAGATGCGGATAGGATGATTTAAAATTTCTCAGAGCTCAGATCCAGATCCATGAACCTTCCTATGATGTCCCATACTATTCTCGCTCCTTCTCCGATCCATCCATCTGTTTCAGAGTCCCAAGATCTGAAATCCCCAATTGGTCCAGAGTCAGATTTGAAGAAGTTTTATTCTTCATCTCTGATGGTATTATTGACTAGTTCCTCTCTGATACTTTTGGACTCGAATGGGTCCTGGAGCCAAAGTGTTGGCATAGGATCCATGGAGCTGAGATTAACTCCGGCATTGACAGATCCTTTCCTGTCCCTCAGATCCTTGGCCCTGGGAAGTTCAGGTCCGATTCCATCCTCAAGGCAGAGATCCAAGAACAGTCATGATTGGCATGTGCTGGGAGCTTTGGCTGTGGTTCAGCTGGTTGCAGTTTCTCCAGGTCCATCTGCCTTCAAGATAGTGGAAAGAGCTTTTTCTCTTTCACTAGAGAACCACTTTCTCATTCTTCACCATCAGCCCCCATTCCCTCGTCGGCTCCAAGCTCTGAGTCAACCAGGCCTACTCCACAGGGAGAGATAGTTCCAACAAGTTTCCAACCAGTTCCTGTAGAAGAACTCCCCGTCTCTTCCAATACCTCCCTGCACATTCCACAGAGGAGTTCCATTGGAAGAGAATGTGCAAAGCAGGCACATAGACTCCCTGTTGGAGACTCTCATGGATGATCAATGACCAGTTTTGATGAAGGAGACGGGACCTCCAGATCACACTGGATGATATCTCCTTTGGAGACATATTAGAGATTCTCAGACAAAAAGTTGGTTGGTATTCCAAAAAACTCTCTCCAAAAGAACCAGTATTTTTGAAAGCTTTTGGTTCTGTCCCATCGTGGGTCCCCCCACCACAACCAGACTCATTGATTTAGGCTTGGAAGGAGACAGATACCTTTGAACCTATTCTGAAGAGACCTGATTAATTATTTTCTGGACAGACTCTTCCAGTGCTCCTGAAGTGCTGCCCAACTGTCCAAACTGGGTGGATGATTATCCCTCCACCCAGACACCTGGGAAAACATAACAGAAATTCCTGGGTGCTAAAAATTATATCCAGAGTTTGTTCCATTCCATTTTTCTAACATCATTTTCACAAAAGGAAGAAGCTTCTCGATGTTCCACCCAGTCAGAAGAAAGCAGCAGCACAAGAAATTCAAAAGTTGCTAGAAGAAAGCATCATCCAAGATGTCCCACCAGACCAAATAGGATTAGGAAATTACTCACTTACTGTCCAAAAAGATGGGGGACCTCAGACCAGTTTCAGATCTCAGCAATCTGAACCAGTACAGTATGTAAAGGAGTTGAAGTTCCAAAAGGTCACAGTTCAGTACATTCTCCCATTTCTTCTCAATGTTGATTGGATATGCTCCATGGATCTTCAGGATGTGTACTATCACATCAAAATAGATAGGCAATCCAGAAGACATTTACACTTTCAGCTGGGAGACAGTCATTACCAAATTAGAGCTCTGCCTTTTGGTTCACTACAGCCCCCAGGGTGTTTAACAAATGCATTGGTTGCTGCTCATCTGAGACAAAGGATTCCAAGTGTTTCCATATCTAGACAACTGGGTCCTTACCATCTCATCTAAGCATCTTCTCCAACAGTCCAGTGACTGTTTGATCCAGATTTGTCAGTTACCGGTGATAACAATAAATTATGCCAAATCAAATGTGACACTAGTCCAGAGCCTGGAGTTTATTGGTACACATCTGAATACAACAACACAGATAGCATCACTACCTGTTCATCATATATCACCCTTCGGAATCACATCAGTCGGCTTATTTCCCATCGAGCTCCCACAGCCAGATCAGCTTTTCAAGCACTAGGATCCATGGCAGCAGCCATTGTGTTAATTACATTAGCATGATTCTTTATGGGTGCCCTTCAATGAACTCTACCTATTTAATGGTCTATTATTGAACAACCCCTATCATTTCCAGTCAAACTTACTTCTATTTGCAAATGTCACCTCAGCTGGTGGATCCGATCAGATGACATTCACCTAGCATGACCTTTTATTTTACCACCCCCAACAGCCACATTGACTATGGATGCCTCCCAACTGGGGTGGGGAGAATTTCCTGGGAAGGACACTCCAAGGCACATGGTCCTCTCAGGAGATCAATTTGCATGTAGGTGTACTAGAAATGAGAGCATCTTTACTAGCACTGCAAAACTCTCAAGATGCTCTTCCTCTAGGGACTATTGCAATACAGACTGATAACATGTCTGTGGTCTGGTACATCAACAAACAAGGAGGAACTCAATCGTATCCCCTGTGGAGAGAGGTCCTGAGAGTGTGGGAATGGGTGATCTCCTAAGACTGCTTTTTAATTGCAATGCATCTACTGGGGAAAACCAATGTGCTAGCAGCCAAATTAAGCAGATCCATTCTGATGCCTCATGAGGGATCTCTGAAGCAATCTGTGGCAGAAAGGATTTTCCATCACTGGGGCAAACCTTGCTGTAACCTCTTTGTGTCCCCCTACAGCAACAAGTACACCAGGTACTTTGCCCTTGTCACCCTCAGGGAGAGTCTCTGAGAGATGCTGTAGTCCATGCTTGGCCCTTTGGTCTTCTTTATGCTTATCCCCCACTTCCTTTGATAGCTACATTCCTGCAGAAAGCAAATTGGCTGAAGAGCTCAATCATCCTCATTGCCCCCTTCTGACCATGACAGGCATGGTTTCCCTTTTTTGATCTTATCTTCATTATCCTCCATGGATACTGAAGCCATCTCCAGATCTCCTCTCACACCCATCAGGACTCAAACATCCCAGTATACAGGCCCTCAAACTAACTATATGGTTTTTCCACTTCCAGTAATGGTTAGATAGCCCATGCTTTCTTCCCCTGTATCATACCTCTCAACCTGGAAACATCAAAAATCTGAACAAGGCCCATGAAAAATAGGTACAAATCTGTACGCTGATTAACATCTAATTTGCATACATAAGTACGTAACCCCACCCGTTCAAATGGAATTGTGGGATACCAATTTTCGAACACAAACTGAAGAACAGACAACCAAAATATGGCACCAGAGTCCCCGTGCAGCCACTCCAATGTCCCATTATCTGGCTATTTCGCCCCATTTACCATAAACACTAATGTGTACATACTGCTTTACTTCTACAATGATTATTTGGATTTTATTTTTACATTTTGCAGCACATCAATACACAAACACTAACAGACATCCGATAAAGCAATACTGTCTCATGATGAAAATAGACTTGGCATAATACTTCTCTGCCCTTGAAACTCATATTCATTGAAACAGCATTGAAACCTGCACCACATCCAAAGAAAATGCATCTGGCCAGTGGTGGATAAAGATTACCTTTGGGCTGTTTTCAAATCATTGTCCCCCTTGTACACAAAACAAGAAACATACATGTGTTCTTTTCTTTGATACACCTTCCTGACTTTATTAAGCTATATGCCTTGTATAATACAGAACACTTGTTAGACAGAGCACATTTTAAATGTATTGTTTGAAGGAACATTTTTCCAGTAGGTTGTACTGTAGGTAATAAAAGAAAATGCATGAACCAATAATTACAAAACTGCCCGATTCAGAACATTTCAGACCACACAAGCACTCTGGTCACACTAGTCACAAAATGATGCAAAGATGCATCTTTTTGGCTTCATGTTATGACTGACCCTTGTAACTCATGGCTACTCAATCAGGGGCTTCTTTTTTTAGACAAATCCCCATACAGCATCTACAATCCACCCAGCTTGCTAGGAGACCAACTAGATTTATTTATTTACTGATTACTCTATTAATTCAATTCAGGGAATTACTGGGTGCAAAGCAACAGAATAAATCCCATAGAAGTATGCCAACCCATCACAGGATATGAACACACACACACACACACACACACACACACACACACACACACACACACACACACACACACACACACACACACACACACACACACACACACACACACACACACACACACACACACACACACACACACACACACACACACACACACACACACACACACACACACACACACACACACACACACACACACACACACACACACACACACACACACAAAACCTTACTTGTATGCAGCACAACATCTAGGGGCAATATGGAGTAATGCCAGTGCATTCATGTATTTGTAATATGGAAGCAAATCAGAACCCCCAGTGAAAACATGCACAGGCATGGGTGAGCTATGCAAGTTCTTCATGGAAGGCATCACAAATATGAACTGAACCAAAGAACTTGGAGGGGTGAATTAGCAACAATTGTGCAAGCTTGTCACCAGTGTCACACAATGGTTAAAGAAACTAAATCCTGACTATTACCTGCATGCAAATGATGCTTCAGACTACACAATTCTAGAAGCATTTGGTAATGTTGGATCCATTTTTGTGCTGTATTGTCACAGAACCCAAACATTTAATAAGGAAACTACTGCTGCAATTCTGGATAAGCATGCAAATGTATGGCACACTGCTCATGTCATTTGATGCATTACAGACATCTTTAGTAGAAGTATTTATCAAAGAGAAAACACATTTCAACCTACTGCTAAAACTCATATGACCTCCTTTGGTAAAAACAACTGACTAGGTAAAAAAAAAAAATCATGGAATGCTGTTGCCGAGGTGATTGCCATCCACTCATTTAAAATGTGCATCATCAGCTCTGCTTATTGAATCAGAAATACATTTTTTCAGACATGGAAGTCTTCCTGCCAGTCACGTAAATTTGTTCTATGGCAATATTGATTTCATTACAGTACGATGAACGGCAGAAATAAATGGAAGTGAGAGTAATGCTGCTACAAATCAAGAAGCCGCTCATGAATTTTGGCAAATTAAAGACTGAGAGCGAATAAATGATAAAATAAATGGATTCAATTGCATCTGATGGGGTGAACTGCTTTCACTCATATTATTCTACTTCTACAGGGATTGGTACTATATTTTTCTTTGACAGGATATTAGTAACAGATTGAACATTTGTGCATTTATTGTCTTTATTGAACACAAATACAATCTTGCAAACCTTTTATAACCGAGTCTTCCTAAAATGATATAGACTGATATCCTTTATGTTCCAGACTGACTCTTGTTTTAAAGGCAATGCGTTCTAGTCATACTCTGTCAAGATGACCCAAACAAAATATGTGTTTCCTACATCATACACACACAGACACCGTTTGTTGTTTCCTTACCAGCAAAGTAAAAGTCAGTTTACGGCGGCAGCAGCAAAAATGTCCAAAACCAGCCCATTCTTCTTGGCAAAGCTTTTCGTTCTTGGCAGCAAGCAAAGCAGTTTAGTTCTTCTTGGCACAATTAAAGTAGTTTATTAAAGCCAGCCTGTAATTCAAAAGAAAAGACAGCCTGTAATTCCTGCTCGCAGCCAGCCAGCCGGAAATGATGACTTGAGCTCCTTGAGCTCAATTCTGACTGGCTGGTAGAGCTGATGGAGCTTACGTCATCGCGCATGTGATGACGTCAGCTCCGACAGTGCGGAAAATTCAAAACATTAAAAAGAAAAGCAAAAAAAAAATCGGAAATGAAGGGGTGTCATTCGGGAATCGTGGCACCCCTTCATTTGGACCCCAAAACTCGGTAAAGACTGAGTAATTCGGTATGGTTGGGAGATATGCCCTGTATGCATCATCATTTTATCTTTGCAATATGACTCTCCTAAGGTTTATAAGAGCAAGGGGAAAAGATTTGCCCTTTGGGCTTTAAGAAATGAGCTTGATCCTTTTCTAGCTCCAATTTCTATAGTTTTTGAATTTTTGGCAATTCTTTTTTTAAAGAAGGAGCTAGTTTCTTTGTGATTAAGTTGCAGTTAGCAGCTATCTCTAATTTTCACACAGGAGACAAAAATTACTCCTTGGCTTTGGCTTTGTCCAAATTGTGCAAAGCATTTCTAAAGGTTGCTTATCTTCTCAGACCTCCAGTAAAGGATCCTTCACCTCCCTGGGATCTGAAAGTTGTGCTTTAAGGTCAGGCTCAGAAACCTTTTGAACCTTCAGCTAAAACTGATTTAAAATTCCTTTTATGGAAAGCAATCTTCTTAGTAGCCATTACTTCTACAAAGAGGATATCTGAACTCCAGGTTCTTTCTTCAAAGACCCCTTAATTATTTTCCATAAAAATAGGGTTACCTTACGGACAAACCCTTCCTGTTTAACTAAAGTAGCCTCTGAAACTAACAGTAACCAATCCATTCATTTACCAGTACTCTTCACACATTTTTTGAATAAAGGAGAATACGTATTTCATCTCCTTAATACATATAAACAATTATGCTTTTATCTTCACAGGACAAAACAAATCAGAACATCAGATCAACTATTTGTTTCCTTTTCACCAAAAAGACTGGGTTTCCTGGTTTCGAAAATCACTTTAGCTAAATGGATTACTGATTTTATTTTTTGAATCTATTCTCAACAAGGCATTCCCTTACCAAAACCACCCAAGGCTTATTCAACCAGATCCATGGCTGCTTCATCTGCATTTTGGTCAAAACATCTATTGATGATATTTGTGCAGCAGCCACATTGTCCAATCCTCATACCTTTGTTACTCATTACAAATCGAATATTATATCTAAAAACATAGCTGCCTTTGGTTCGGTGGTACTCCGTAATTCCTCCCATGAGGGCTACCCAAGATCAACAGAGCTGGGCACTCTGTCCCATTCATTGGGAAAGAATGAAAATGCCCTCCCCACTTTTAGACTAGCGGGTAGAGATTTGCTAGACATAAGGAAATCTGTCTTTTTAACAAAACACTTCAAATTAAAGTTTTGACAAAAAACATAATTTCACTCAGTCATGACTAGGAAGGGGTGAGGGGGTGGGTGCCCTGGGTTGAAGCTGTTACAGAACATAATTAACAGGTGCCAGTGAGGTGCAAGTGAAATACCAGTATTAATTTATAAAACCACAAGGATTTTACAGCTTCAGAAATGAATACTGATACTACATACTGCATGTTTGGTGTGTGTGTTAGTAATAGATGCTAAATTACAGAAGTAAGAAAGCTTTTTTTTGGTTCTCAAGTTATGATTGAAGGAGCGTTGAGGATCTGTCCATGGAATCAGGTAATCTAGTGATAACTTTGATATTACATACAATTAGATATTCAGAAGCATAAGAATGCAGAACAAAGTTTAAATATTTTATTAAATAATTAATTTTGAACATCATAGAAAGAATATTTTTGAATATTGTGCACCAAATTAGGCCATAAGAGAATCAGAGACACTACTTGCTTATATTCATTTTTACTGTCTCTGAAGTATTGCCATCAGTGGTTTGGTTTTGTATTTTCTTGCTGTAAGCCCATTCTAGACCAGAGCACCTAGTGCATTTACATCTATGTATGTGTGTGTGTGTGTGTGTGTGTGTGTGTGTGTGTGTGTGTGTGTGTGTGTGTGTGTGTGTGTGTGAGTGCACGTGTGTGTAAAATTAGTATAGTATCAGCGTCTAAGAGCTGCAAGTGCATTCACTAGTGATACTGTATATGCTGCCCCCATAAACATAAAAAAACAAGTATGAATAATGAACATTATATCCTTTGGATTAGATTAGATTAAATAGTCACTGTCAGTGGTTCAACAGGCAGCACTCTTGCCTTTGATGAAAGAAGATAAGAAGATTGTGGATGATATTCCTACACCAGTAATTGGATTCATTTTCCAATACTGACACTGTAGTGTAGCATGGGGGGGGGTGCAGCACTACTGAGTATGCTGTCCTCTAAATAAGATGTTAAATCATGGTCCCATCTGCCTGAGTTGGTAGTAGCCCAGGTGGACATAAAAGATCCCCATGTTACTAATCAAAAAATGACTAGAGGTTTACATGTTGTATTCACAGCAAGCATGCATACTCATAATATGTTTAACATCACATAATAGAAACAACAAAAATTATCTAAGTACAGAAAAACTAAGATGTTCAAAATTCAACAAACAGAAAATATAAAATATAGTCATAATAGCTTTCCTTTCATATATTTTATTAATATATCTTCTTCATCCTTTTTCCACAACCATTTTTTAATCTTTTCAATAACTCCATGAATATCTCTTAACTTATTGAGCAATTCCTGACATTTCAAATTCCATATAGTCCATTAAATAATAACTAGAAAGCTATCTATTCATTCAATATAATGATTCTATCAGCATACAAACATGTATTAACATGTTACTATTAATGTGCTAAAACATTTATCTTTAAATTGCAAGTATACTGTTCCATATCTTTTTGATTCTGTCACATCCTATTAAAAATGTTTCAGTTTTCTTTGACTTCACATATGTTGTATAGTCTTTCTTTCATTTGCTTATAATTCATCAAGCCCTTTATAGAAAGTGTATGTAACATTAATTACCATAAAGAATAATCTAATTCACTTTAATTTTTAAATTTTTTGGGTCTACTTTATGTGCTCGAAGTCCGAGAATATCGAATACAGTATTCTCGACACGAGTACACTGAAAGCGCAAAACATCAAAAATGGAAATGGAAATCTCAGCAGGTGGAGATTTCCATTTACTTCAATGTAGTGCAATCTTGGAGTTGGTATATTTAAGTAGCAGGGGTGTGGGGGGGTGCAGGGGTGCTTGCCCCCTTCCTACACTAGTTAAAATTTTTTTTTTGTGCATTTTTTTTTGGACTTTGATTGTTTAATAGTTCGATGCATATGGTTTGATCCATATGCATTTGAGCTATTAAACTTTCAAGGTCCTAAAGTAGACCCAATCTTTTCCTTCTGTCTCTAATTGATTTTTAACATTATCTTTATCTTCCCAACCTCTTACATAATAAAGGCTTTCCATTATCTGTTGTTACCAAACCTTCGTATTATAACACTCAGTATTCCAGGTAAGTTTCTACTATAGCATTTTATCTCAACATTCTTTCATTTCTGTACTTCAATATATTTCTGTTTCATTTTTTTCTATTTCCCATATATCTTTATACTTTCCAACAAAACTGACCAATTATATCTGCTGTTCTATGTTACAATTTCTGTATGATACAAAATAAGTTGAAAAAAGATTGAATAACTATTGGTTTCTTTAATGCCAAGCCTAACTTAATACAATTTAACTTTTAACACAGTATAAAAGAAAATAATTTCGAGGAGCTCTTCTTCAAACTTAGATGGAAAACTAACAAATTCCACCAATATATGCCATTTATGTAATATCACTGAGTATATTAAATATGCTTTTAAAAATAACCTAAAAGTTTTCTATATTTGTAATATTTCTCACCTCTTCCATTAACATTTTCCATTGATCAAAGACAATATGTGATTTATGAAATTGTTCTCCCATTATATTTATTTCTGTCATAGAAAAATAAATTTTTGCTATATTGTTTATATCACCAATGCATTTGTTCTTGCTTTAATTAGATCTCATATAACCTATTTTTTCAAGTTCAGTAATCGCTTAACCCAACTTTCTTCTCCTAACCATAATTATTAGATCATCCTTATATATCATGTATACAAGAATAGAAATATTGTCTGTAATCATAAATTTTTCCTGTTCAAAACCAAACTTTTATATATCATTTTACCTAAGCTTTTCAGCAAAATGTTCATAAATAGCTTATAGTCAGAATTATTTAGATTCAGTAGTCTCCAGTTTATGTTTTCCTTTTCCCTTTTAAATATACATTTAATTATACCCATTCATATCTGTTTGTCTTTTATATAATAAATTAACCATACATTTAATATATTCAAAAATACCATCTTTATTTTATCAACTAATGTCTGATAAAACTTACATCCAATGCCATAATGGCCTGGAGCACTAGTTCCATTTGCAACACTCAAGACTGAGTTTAATTTTTCCAAGGTATTTGGTTTTAGTACACCTTATTTGTCAGAGTTGTTTAATTTTTTTCAAATTCCAACCCTTTAATATTCATTACATTCTTTTTGCTATACAGTGTCTCTGTGTACATTTCAATACCAATCATAATTCCTCCCTGAGTAAAATCAATGCCCCCTTCTCCAGTTAAAATACTATCCATTCCCCCTTCATCTCTGCAAAACCTTTTTCCTAAAAAGGGTGACCCCACTTCACTTTTACCATGTAACAAGTATTGATGATTATATCATGCTCATTACTAACATAATATTTGCAAGATATATAGTCCTTTCTTTTTCCAAAACAACTTTTTATTTCCTGTCAAACAAATAAAAAATGTATATCATTATTATATTTTTGCTTTTCATATTTCCAAAACAACTTCTCTAATTTTAAATATTCTTTTTTGTATTTGTCTTTATAAACTAGGTACCATTTTTCATATGATTCATAAAAAGGTAACATATAACATATAAGAGTCTTCTCATATTTCATCTCTTTAAAAAAATAATCGTCTGCCATCAACATCTTCATGACTTTCTTAATACTCTTCCTTCCTGAATATACATATCTCTGTTACTAATAATAGCTCTAACTTAACTATGATCAGAGAAAAGTACTTCTTGCATGTCTACTGAAATCGTCTTCAAGCTTTCAGAGAATAAAATATAATCAACTTCTGCTTTAAACTCTCCTCTCTTTTATGTGTATCTGTGTCTGCATGTCTGTTATTGCCCATATTTCATAATTTCTTTATATGGCATTCTTTTGTGGCTTTGGAGCAGCATTTTTTATTCTTATAGTTTCTTTACATGTTTTGACAGCTCTACCTATCTTCCCTTTGATTTTTCTTAAATTTCAATTAAAATTACCAATTGTAATATCCATTTTAACCACAGCATATTTTTAACTCTTTGTATGTTTCCTTTTTCTGTGAAATATTAGTAAAAGCATAGATTACACCTTTCCTCTAAACTTGGTTTTCATCTCCAATGTCACATATAATTTATCTTTCTGGTTTAACTGTAATGACATCTAATAAATAAAATAATTGCAAAACAAAACTGCTGTCTCTGAAATGGTATCCCTTCTGTAACTCAGAATGATATTCCTTTTCCATATAGCTTTTCTTCACGGTTGCTTGACTTTTACTAATTATAATATCCTGTAAACATTTTGCTGTCCACACTATTTTATTACTAGTATTCTTCTGGCGTTGTTAATAATCTTGTTAACATTCAAAGAGAGAGCACACAAATTAAACGTTGCCTTTTTTTCTAAACAGTTCTTATTTTTTTTCCACTATATTACCAATGGTGATATTGCCTTCAGAATTATTGCCATCATTTTTCTCATTGCAATTTAAGCTTTCATACTGATTATTAACTTTTCCATTATGTAAACTATCACTAGACTCGTGACATTCTTCCTCTATAAAATTATTTATCACTACATCACATTTTTTGCCAGTGTCATCTATCAAAATCTCATTAAGTTCTACATTTTGCTAAGTATCATGAGAAGAATCGTAGTCAAACCAGTTATGAGCAATAATACCACATTTTCTGCATTATATTTTATGGGTTACACTAATGTGCTCTATCTTACCAGATTTGCCACATTTTCTTTTAAGGCAGTGTTTTATTAAATGATTGTCAGCACTACAATAGCAAGATGTTTTTAGTTGTTCCGCATACTTAAGCATTCCATTTGTACCATTAATTATGACAGTACTAAGTAAATGCATTACTATCCCACGAGTGTACTGTAAACTCACCAAATAACCCATTTCTCATTTCATACTTATCGATTATCAATACTTTTTCATTTTAAATATTTTTGTATTTATCAGCAAAAAAGCAAATATATATCATTATCCATAATGACAGCAGTTGGGCAGCCATGGTGGTGCAGTGATTAGCATTGCCGCCTCACAGCAAGAGGTTCTCTGGTTCAATCCTTGACTGGGGTGCCTTCTGTGTGGAGTCTGCATGTCCTCTTTGTGGTCGCATGGGTTTCCTCTGGGTGCTCCAGTTTCCTCCCACATCCCAAAGACATGCTGTAGGTGGATTGGACACTCTAAATTGGCCCTAGGTGTGAGTGTGTGCATGTGTGTACCTTCTGTGGAAGGTTGGGTGCCGGGCTGGCAACTCAACACCATAAAACTCCACTGCCAATCATGAGCAGACAGGTGATCCACTGTGGAGACCCCTAACTGGGAAAAGCCAGAAGAAGCAGATCCATAATTACAACAGTTCTGACTGAAGATACATTTTCTTCCATAATAACATTAAGTTAAACTTCACAATAAACTTATTCCATGAATCACAGAAAGGTTTGGCATCAAAGACTAACAAGAATGTTTCAGCCAGACTGAGAGATTCAAGCATCTCAGCAAAAGGACTCTACTATGTGAATAAATGCCTATACATTTTCAGCACAAAAGACAAGTGGAGAAATGTTATTACTGAGATGAAATAGGCAGTCCTTCTTTAGATTATATATGAATCACAGGTCTCTGCCTCTGTAGCAAAGTATTCCTTTACATATTAGCTCTATTTCTTCCAGTGGACACCATAACAGCAGCATATGCTTTAGTTAGTTTGTTGTCAGAATCAGTTACCCTTAGTAAATCATCCATTTTTGTTGCTCCATTTTCACTAGAAATATCAGAACCTGTAACACCCATCTTCAGTACACCATTGCTAGACATATACTGTTCTGCTTTTCCATCCAAATCTACAAAAAATTATTAACAGCCTCTGTCCTTGATAAAGCAGCCTCCTCACTTGGTTCATCCTCATGGCTGCAGTTCAATTACTATTAGTTGTGACTTCACCATATGCTTAACTACAGACACTGAAAGAAGTTATGATTTACTGTTATTTTAGTACATAACTACAAACAGTTTAGGAATAATTTTCACAGCATAATGTGGACAGAGCTGTCTTTTACATACTTGCTGACATAGCTATTAACTTTTACTGCACTTCTATCTGCAGGAGTGGATCAGGGTCAAACAGGTGCCATTTGGTTTAAGAATATTTAAATTCCCAGTGGTGTAAATATGAATGACAAACCTTATGGTGAATTGGTGAAATGATTTAATGACACTGGGGTTACAGTTATGAAGTTACTTGTGGAGGACTACTGAGTTTATGTCCACCAATTAGAAGAAGAAATTTGGTTATTGGATGACAATATAAAGAAAAATACATTTTTTGCACAGTACAGCACTTTATATTTTAGCATTACTGCTAAAATTAATAGATAAGTTTCAACAATTATTATTAGAAAATGGGGGAAGCTGCAGAGAGACAAAGGGGCCTATCAGTCTGGGACAGCTTATTTAAAGAAAGAGAAATGAGTATCAACAATAACGTGAGCAAGAGTCACGTCAGACATGGGTTCTGACTGTGGAAGATAACAATAATACAAACAATAATTGGATGGCGCAGTGGTGCAGCGGTAGTGTTGTCACCTCACAGCAAGAGGTTCTCTGGTTTGATTCTCGGCTGGGGTGCCTTCTTTGTGAAGTCTGCATGTCCTCCCTGCATTTGTGTGGGTTTACTTTGGGTGCTTCAGTTTCCTCCCACAATTCAAAGACCTACATCTGGAGCATTGCTCCCTGAGCCTCTGCTGAAAATTGGATTTGTTAAAAGTCACACTTTCCTGGTAAACAATTGTTAATTAAAATAAATAATTGTGATCAAGGAACACTTAATCAGTGCCTGGTCTACACAGATAATCATACCAATGACTTACCCCTGGTACTGTCACCAGCTCCTCTTATTTTGAATCCTCCCAGATCAACAAGGACTCAGAGGTGGCAACCCAAAATCAGGAGACAGGGCAAAGGGAGAGAGAAAAGAAGGAAAAAACACTAAATTGGAGTTCAAACTTTGTGAACTTTGGCAGTGTGGTTTTAAATGATGATCATATCTCTGTTCTTGGAAAAGGTTTTTACTTTTACTTCATCCCACCCAATCTGCCAGTATTACTAAGGTGCTGGTGGATTTGAAACTATACATTCAAAAATTAAATTTACAAAATCTATTATGTGACATTCCCCAATTTAACAATAAAAATAAAAAAACCTTCACCAGAAGTACGTTCAACCCAACCCTCCACAAAACTTTGCAAGTCTTTGATGACATATATGAGGTAGACTTGTGCAAGAGGTTGGAAAGGAGAACTAAATTCCAACATTTTTCATTCAAAGAAAGAATGGCATTGGAAGAATTATCCAACAACAAGGCCATTTGAATTATGAAAGCAAACAAAAGCACAGTGGTGGTCATTATGAATACCGATAATTACAACCTGGCCACGAACAATTTATTGAGTGACCAGATGTGTTATGAAAAGACAACTGTAGACATCATCTGAAAGAAGTTCTCCAAGACTGACCCCATGTTGTTTGACTTATTATGCCAGAGTGACATTGACCATAAATCGTACACTTTTCTTAAAGTCAACCAACCAAAAATAGCCAGAATATTTGGGATCTCAAATATCCACAAAAAACAGCATCATTTCACCATTCCGACCAGTTGTGGCTACAGATTTCTATAGGACTGAGACAATTTCTGTTTACTTGGACCATCTCTTGAATCCTGTGGTTCACAGCTCAGAGTTCTATTTAAGGGACTCAAGGCACCTTTAGAATTTCTTAGTAACATGGAAGAAAAGAACAAGGGATGCTTTTTGGCCTCTTTGGATGTTGTTTTGCTCTATACCAGTATCAGTTAAGAAGTTGGAATTGACTTTGCCAGGCATTATTTAACAAAGTTGATCAATTTTAACAATGATTTAGTCAGTATCACTGGTACACTTATTGAGATTGTTATGGATAACAATTTCTTTGTTTTCCAGGGAAAATATTTCAGACAGAAGATAGCAGTAGTGATGGGGGCCAGGGTGGCCCCTGTCTTTGCCAATTTAGTGATGGCATGGTGGAGCAATATTATCTTAAATCTTACCACCTTTTTTAAGAAAGTCATGTTTTATAAAATATTTATTGATGACTTGATTGTTGTATGGTGCAGTACAAATGAAGGATTTCAACAGTTATTTCAATATTTGAATGATAGCACCACTTTTGTAAAATTTATTTTAAAAGACTTTGGAAAGGGAATCCATTTTTAGACATCACCATTTCAGTTGATGAAGCAAGTGAGAATTGTATAAGTAGGATTTTCAGAGAAGACACTTTTGCATATAATTATTTATATTATAAAAGTCAACACCCCTTGCACATGAAAAAAGGGGTGATTAAGAGTCAGTTCATAAGGCTTAGTAGGCTCACTGGTAAAGATGATGCATATTTTTTAGAAGCTGAGCATTTAAAACAATAATTTATTGACCAAGGTTACAACATTGGTTTGTTATCTGAGATTATTAGTAGTCTACCTTTTGAGACAAAACAAAGCAAAGCATATTTTACTTAAATGCAGAAAAGAAACAGAGGAAGATGTTACAAGCAAAACTGACTTAGTAAAATCTTCCACTTGCTGCTTTGGTCGGTCATTTCCACTACCCATTAGTTTTGAAATGAATCATAGAAATATTTTGAAGGAAAATTGGAAAATTATTTTAGGGAATCAAAAATTAGTGAAAGTTATCGGACAGGGTTCTGTTTTTACTTATAAAAGAAGTCACAACATTAAAACTATATTACAGAAAAATGTTCCCACACTTGTGAATACAGAGAGTAGCCCAGACACTTTTAAATGTGGTAGGTACAAGTACTGCAGATTTGTTAGCAGTACTTCAAATCACCATTTAAAAACATTAAATAAAACAATCCGGGCTAAAAATAGGTATGATTGCAACTCACAAGGGGTTGTTTATTTAGCAACTTGTGAGGCCTGTACAATTTATTATGTGGGAAAGACAGTCAGGAAATTATCAAAAAGAATATACAAACACATTACAGGAATAAGAAACAAGGACACAAGCCATTCTCTGGCAAAAGATTCATTACTTTGTGTCAATTTAAAAAAAAATCTGTCCCTATTTTTGGGGCCTTTGTCCCCCATTATTTTTGGCTGTGTCCAGATTTTTGTACTAAGAGGATGAGGTATGTCCAGGGCTGTGAGGGCAGATCCCCATATTGTTGTTTGTGTGTGTGTGTGTGTGTGTGTGTGTGTGTGTGTGTGTGTGTGTGTGTGTGTGTGTGTGTGTGTGTGTGTGGGTGGGGGGTGCTGACCTCAAAATATGCTTTTTTTAAATTCATTGATGATTTAAGGCATATTGTAACTCAAGCAATTAGCACAAAATGAAAATCAAGCAGCTGGGAGTTAATAAACATCTGTATCATAGTTCCTAGAGCCAACATACAAAAGTGGTTTTCTGATGTATTAGTAAGAATATCTACTATGTTGCCAATATCCTATGACATTGCCAGTAGAAAACTAAAATTGTGTTTGAATTTATACCATCTGATATGACCCAACTCTTAAATATATGTGTGGTACTTGGTGTGGAGACACTCCCTGTATTGACATGATAAGGCATAGGCCACAGGATCAGGGTACACTTAGTAGCCACAGCTGCACAGAACCACAAACAACCACTCCAGTGACAAGAAATCTGTTGTAGAATGATCTGCAGTAGTAAGAAGCAGAGTGCATATGATGTTAACTTCATTAGTTTACTGACCAAAATGTCTGCATCTGTAATTTCCAACTTGTTTTAAAACTTGACTTACCAGCTCAGAAGCTGCTTGTAAAAAGTACAATTCCAATTTTATATATTTGTGGAGTCTGTACAACAGACAGTATTAATGCAGGTTAATTAGTGTGCCTGTGCGTATTTGCCCTAATGAAACAGGAGCAATGAACAATGATCATTTTCTTGATTAGTACCTAAGCACATGACTATGGACATCACAAGAAAGGTGTGCAAAACATTAATTTACAGAGAATTATTATGGGTCAAGAGGTTATTAGATTATCAGTGTTTGTGAAGCTTATTCTGCTAAGAAGAATTATCTGCCAAATGCCTGAACTCCATCCACATGTATCTGTTATTTTGTTTTAACAAAAGAGACCAGTTCAAGCACCCAACAATGCAGTTCACTAAGGGGAGTTGTTCTGCATACTGAAGGCAGGCGGCTACTATACTGTTTTGAGATCATTGCAGTTTCTTAAGCCTGGAGAGTTGATTCTTCCCAGCATGTTTGAAGTCATAGTTAAAACTAGTGTATTCTTTATTAAGTGGTCTTATTATAACATTACTGTGTATGTGTGTGTGTGTGTGTGTGTGTGTGTGTGTGTGTGTGTGTGTGTGTGTGTGTGTGTGTGTGTGTGTGTGTGTGTGTGTGTGAGTGTGTGTGTGTATATATCTATCTATATATATATATATATATATATATATATATATATATATATATACATACATATATATATATATATATATATATATATATATATATATAGCATGATAGAAGGGTCAGCTTCTGGTGATTTCTCCTGCCCACCTGGTGAATCTGGGCATACTTGGGCAATGCAGCAATTGCCTCATGTACACAAACAACCCTCTCCTCCTACCACCCAACACTACAACCTGCGAGAGATGCATTTACTTAGCCAAACTGGAAGCAAAGCTCTCTCCACCCAAGATTGTGCTAGACAGTCAAGAGGAGAAGGTTAACACCAGCACTACACCTCAAGCAACACCTAGCCCTTCTAAACCCACACCAGCAACACCCACACATAGCAACACTAAACCCACATATGTGGAGGCCCTTAACAGTAACCTGCCCAATCAACAAGAACCTCCAAAGCTGAAACGCAAACACCAATCACAACCAAAATGTCACATAGCTCACAACACCAGTGTGCCACCCAACAACAGCCCCTAAGGCAAGACAATGTACCCAACGCTTTAGTCATAGGTGATTCTATAGTCAGGCACACTGATGTCTCACTCACCAGGCTGAACAAGGAAAAAAATTACAGTCAGTTGCCTGTCGGGTGCCAGGATCCACCACATAACAAATGCACTCAAGTCACTCCACAACAAGTACAAATATGACTCTGTCATTGTCCATGTTGGAGTGAATGACTTGAGATGTACCTCCCTGGACTACAAGAAAAGAGACATGGAAGAGCTCTCGGATAATGTGGCCCAGGCAGGTATGACCCTAGCCCTGAGTAGCATCCTGCCTTCACCCAGAATGATACGACAGCATAAGAACAAAATGATTGACTTCAACAATTGGATAAGCTTCTGGTGTCATTCAAAGGAGATCCAGTATCTGTCTGCCTGGGACGACATGATCAACAGACCACGATGCTTTACCAGAGATGGTCTGCACCTGTTGCCCCTGGGATTCAGGTTACTGGCTATGGCTCTTCCCACCCCTATAGTGCCTTTTTTAGGAAAAGTTCAAAGGACATAACCACCGCCGTAACAGGTACAAGCATGCAAAATCTGAAGGTAATGCTACTCAGTGCTAGAAGTTTAAACCTCAAAATGCACTCTCTCGAGGCACTGCTAAAAATGAAGAACATTGATATCTGTGCAGTAACTGAGACCTGGTTCAAGGCTCCAGAGAGCACCCCAGCATTACCAGGCTACAACTCTTACCACACTTTTCAGCCACCAAACCAGGACTGAAACACTAAAGGTGGAGGAGTGTCCATATTCACCAAGGATATTCACAACACCAGGCTAGTTGCCCAACACAATGCATCTGAAATTCTCCAGGTGCAACTAACACTAGGTAAGACTGCAATCCAAATTGTAGCTTGTTACAGATCCCCCAACATGCCCCAAGATTCTCACTATACCTTTCTAAAAATACTGGAAAATATTACAGTACAACCAGACAACCTAATAATGAGTGATTTCAACTACCCTGCCATTAACTGGGAAAACTACTCATGTACTAACACCTTTGCCCAACGGTTCTTGGAATTCATAAATTCCAATGCCCTGGATCAACTAATCCATAGTCCCACCAAGGGCTCCAATATCCTAGACCTGGTCATTACCAACATGGGAAATCGATGCTCCACACCTATGGTCACCCACTTGTTGGTCAGGTCTGACCATAAGCTAATCACCCTTGACATCCACATCCCACCCCCACCCCCCAGTAAGGAAACCTCTGTAAAAAAACTTCCCCAAAGCCAACTTCATGCTACTCAAGTCAGAAGTGACAAACTTCATAACACCCATGCAGACGGGAACTAAAAGTTCGACTGCTGAATCCTACACTAAGGCACTGCATGAGCACATCCACTCGTGCATGAATCTTGCCATTCCCAATAGAACCAAGACGCTCTCCTCCAAAAAAAGGAAAACAATCTGGTGGTCCCTTAGCATAAACAAACTTTACATGAAAAGGAAGAAACTGTTGCAGAAAAGAGGAAAATACCAAGATGCAAAAAACTCCCTAACCAGCCTCAGTAAGAAACTGAGATCCCTCATGAAATCCTTCAAAGCTAGTTACGAAAATAAAATTGCCAAAGATTCTAAAGACAACCACAAGGCATTCTATAGCTATGTCAAGAATCTAAATGGCAATGCTCGTATCTGCTCAGAATAGAACTAAATATACTGATCCCAAGGATATTGCCAATATCCTGGCAGATCGATTCAGTGCCAACTTCACCCCCACTCTCACCCCCAAAAGGGCCCATCTCAATACCAAAAGATTGCCAAATTCAGGTAATAATGGCCACACAGGTAAAAAATTCACTCCCCAAAGCTAAGAATACAGCTTCCATGGGACCAGATGACATCCTAGGCTGTGTACTACATGAACTACAAAATGAACTGGCACCTCACCTAAGTGTCATGTTTAATCATAGCCTCACCTCAGGCTTTGTGCCACTGAGTGGCACACAGCTACATTTATCCCACTCCAAAAGGGGGGATCCACCTTGGATCCCAGGAACTACCGCCCCATCAGTCTGATGAGCTTGATCTGCAAGGCCATGGAACTTATTATCATGGAACTTATAAGCAAAGACATTGGCAACCTTCAAACACTGGACTCCATGCAGTTTGGATTCGTGAAGGGCTGATCTTGTCTCCTGAACCTGATTGACTTCTTCAAATCAGTCTCCAGAGCCGTGGACAAGGGTAAGGTGATCCACACAGCCTATCTGGACCTCACCAAGGCCTTTGACACCATCCCCCACTCTGGGATCATAGATAAACTTACTAAGCTGGGCATTAATTCCTACGTCACTTGATGGGTTGCCAACTGGCTTACTGACAGTACCCACACTGTGAAAGTAGCCGACTCCAAATCCAGCTAGAGACAAGTGACAAGTGGAGTACCTCAGGGTACAGTCTTGGGGCCACTGTTGTTTGACATCTACTTCTGAAGTACAGGCCAACACTAAGGGACTCTGGCTAACAAAGTTCGCAGATGACTGTAAACTGGGAGCCATTATTGAATCCCCAAATGATGTGGATATTCTACAAAAGGGCCTTACAGAAACAGATGCTTGGTGCCAGAGCCATAGGCTCATGCTCAATGCCAAGAAATGTATAGTTATCCCCTTTGGGAAAAAACATGTACCCATGAATTACCACATAAGTGGCAGTACACTAAACACTGAAAGTGTGATGAGAGACTTAGGGACACAGGTGGACAGTGGTCTCACCATTGATAACCACATCGCCACAACAGTCAGGAAATCCTTATATGTGCACACCTCATCACTAAGGGCTTTTCATCCAGAAAAAAGGAGGTTATTGTCCCACTGTACTCATCTCTCATTAGATCCATTATAGAATACAACACCCTGTTTGGTATATACCTCTCAAGACATCTGCAACAACTGGAAAGGCTGCAGAAATACCTCACTAAAAGAATCACAGGCCTAAATAAGATGCCTTATGCTGACTGTCTAAAAAAAACTCCACCTGTACTCTGTCACATATCGTCTACTCAGAGGTGATCTCTGCTTAACATACAAGGCCATGTCAAACCCAGAGCTGTTGGACATGCTCCACTTAAAGAAATCCCAATCCCTCAAAAACACACTCTCCAGGGATCTAAACCTTGTCATCACAATGAACAAAACATGTTGGAGGGATAGGTTCCTGACCCAGAGACTCCCCAGACTCTGGAATACATTGCCCATACATGTCAAGCAGAACGCCTCTTTGTCCCTCTTCAAAAGGAACCTTGATGATTGAATAGGAGATAGGAAATTCACCCCGGGATCACGTCAGTCACCCTGCTAGACAGGGATCCAGAGAAGTAAATACTGTAGGAAGAAATAGCCAGGGGAATTGTTATGGTTAGGCTTGTATAGGCCCAAGGGCTGATAGCCTACCAACCTATGAACATATGATAAAGGATAGACATTGTATGTTGTCCTAGCATACATCAATAGTCTATAGTTGAAATGCTAGAAACACAATTTGCCTCATGGTCATGGAATTTCAATGTAAAATCAAATATGATATGATCAGTTTTGATACACGCCTCAGTATGATGTGTTACATGCCAAAAGGTTTTTGTGCGCTGACTTATCTAAAGAGTGCACATTGTTATTATGCTGCTTCATACTTGGCTTCCCTACATAGCATACTTTATGTATCTTTTCAAAGAACTTTTCTTAAATTTTTGTCTCTTCATTGACCCAAAGATTCTACCTTTGATATTGTCATATAGATGGCTATTCAGTATGCATTCCCATGTAGCCCTAAGAGGATAGTTCTGAACCTTCCATAGACTGTCCTCCAAATGAAAGCGCTATTGCCACCTGGACAGATGATTGCAATGATGGCAACATTGTTACTTTTACCAAGGCCTTCCTGGGATGCATGTGAGTTTTAATCATTCCTATTTCCACATGTTCATAAGAGAAATTTAAACCTACACCACATATGGATTAATAATACTAATTTACTACATATCCAGTTTACTAACTCTGCAGCTTCCACCTAAGAGCACTCTAGTCTGTTATTGGCATGGCACTACTTAAGTTTTGTGTTTTGAAAAACAGAAAAGTGTATAAATACAGTGAGTAGATAAACACTTATGTATGTGGGCATGCTAAGTGTGATGTTTAAATTTCACCCATGGCAAAGTGTAATTGATAAAGCCTGCTTGTTTCTCAGTTTATAGCATGGCATCACCAAATTCACATACCTAGACATGCTTCCTCTAAGCACAGGCATTTTGTATATGTTTGTGTAGTATTTGCAGTGGTCGACTATGGTTTAGCTGCTCTAAGTAACAGTATAATTGTTTATGCTTATTATAACATTGCATATCACAATAGGGGGTTTTACCAAATTGGATAATTTGCTTAGGCTCTAAAGCTTAGTTTTTCATGATAACCAGAGCAGACTTTTTGCTCCCAGTTATTTCTCTTTGTATGTGATAAGCTGCATATTTCTTTAGTCCTCAGTTTTGTTAATCATGCTGCTTGCATAAAAGCTGCAATTTTGAAAATTAGAATTTGTGCTTACTAATAATCATAACTGCTGTCAGCTTGATGATAGTTTGGTTTGTGTATGTTGCACTGCTGTGAATTATGCATTTTCTAGTCAGGCTTATGATACGGTTGTTTTATGGAACATGCTACAGTGAGGATGTGCAGTAAGACTTATGTATGTATATATATATATATATATATATATATATATATATATATATATATATATGCACACACTGTGCTGAACATTTATATTCAAATACTACTATGTAACTGTCATGCATGGATGATATTCATGGTGGGTTATCTCTTATGGACATGCATGTCTGTGTGCTGCATCCATATTATTATGTGGAGTTTGCATAACTTGTTGTGTTTGGTCAGGTGGTTGCTTTGTCACGGTTTTCATGAACTGCAGTTATTCTTGTAGTGTCCATGGTGTATGTAGTTGTGTTCTTGGTCTTCTGGCATGCAGCTGCTGTATGTGTAGTGGCTATTGCTTTGTATATGGAAGTATGTCAGTCCAAGGCTATCAGACTGATACACATAGATTATCAATGAATATGACTTATATGTACATATATTGCATGACAACAATAAGTAATGTTTTATTTACTTTTATTTGTTAATTTTATTTGCAAACCAGGATAGTCCGACTGAACCATGCAAGATCCTTTTTCAGCATAACTGTAGTAGTAATAATAATAACAACAAAATATTACATATAAAAGGTGCATTGATAAAGGTGGTGACTATAAAAATAACAGCAAGAGGAAAGACATGGAAAATAGTACAGCAATATGATGGAAAATTATTAATTGTAAAAAAGAAGAGAGCATAATATGAAAGTAGTTGTAGAGTGGATTATAGTAGGAGAGTTAAGTTAGTTATGGGCAGTTAAGTTACTTTATTTTATTAATGTGTTGCAGCTTATGTTGTCATAGCTGAGAGAAAAAAGATAAACTGATGTTATTGAGACAATATTACAGCGGGTATGAATGATGGCCTAGTGTTGGCCCAGTGGACCTATAGCCTAAGAGTGATAGGCTGACCCTGTGGCAAGGTTACTAGATACATACTCCAGGCAGCCACAAAACTTAAGTAAATACAGTGGGTGACCATGGGTACAATTTTCAATAGTCCAGGTGTGGAATCGCATATGTATATAGTATGGCATACTGGATGCACAACAGAGTCACTTAAGCACCTTCTATAGAGGTGGGAGAAGCCTTAAATACCACTTATGCTACACAAGGAATTCCTTGAGTACTTAGCTGTGGCTGTAAATTACATGTTCAGCTTTTGAGAGAGTATGGAGGCTGGTATTCAACAAAAGTTAACAGTGGTTTTGCAGCTAGCATGTTTCATGTAGATACTTATTGCCTGAACAGAACACCTTCCAAAGACAGTACAGACACTGACATGTACATAGTTATGTTCCAAAGGGTGAAACACAGCACAAGAGACAGGTAACCTCTTTATTATCTCAATGAGCAGCCAGCCATGGGTGACAAGGAGAAGAACCACATAATGATACTTTTGGCCATCACCAGTTAGAACACAGAACAATACCTACTGTGGGAAGATGGAAAAACTGGCACCTAAGCACAATGCTCAAAACATTCCAATTCTATTACAATTTGTATGGTTCTTTTGCTATACCAGCTATCATTTTGGTTGATTTTACTGTTATACATGGTCTCTATTCCCTTTCTTATAAGTGTGCTAAACACACAGTAACACAAAGTAATCGATGAGAGCAACATCATCTCAGGTTGTTACTTGTGGGATTATATGCATTCTATGCTTTGCATGCTTAGCAATGTACATGACCACTTACTGATTGTAACATAGTGTGCCTGCTTCTCTTAATGGTGCGGTTGCTGCAAGTATGGGGAATGAGCACTGGGACTCAGTGAAAGTCACTTTGAGAGAGACTCAAGCTTAATGTGCATTATGGGTGACTGGTTCTACCATGGTTGCCATATGCAAGGTAGATGGGATTTAGTCTGCTGGTGAGAATTCTGATCTGGAGTTCAGTATTGTCAAAGATCACAAAAACATATGCAGAAAGTCAGCTTGATGTAGAGGTGGCAAAGGTGGGATCTAAGTGTTCAGTAGCTGATGGGGCGGGCTGACTACAAGAAGTCAGATGGACACCTATTTGGTGAGCCTGATCATAGCCAGGTATACATATTTGGTTGGCTGTCATATAGTCAGGATTTTCACAATCTGAAGTAACTGCAATGAAGCCAAAACTTACAAACAGATTAAAAACTACATGTGTACTTCACAGGACATATCATTAAACCAGGTATTAAAATCTTGCAAGCACAAGCCAACTAGAGGTTGCTTTTACAATTTAATTGAGAAGATCCATCACCTGCATCAGACAAGCTGCTAGATTATGGGTTGGTTGGTAAATCAGGATAATCCTGTGGATCATTCCTGCTACACTGACATATTTAAAAGTGCTAGTGTAGTTGACTTCTGGTGGTTCATTTAAAGGGAAGAATTATATAGCAATAACCCACGCCTGGGTGTGGGTAATGCTAAATTTACCCACGGTTGGCGTGGTTTGGTCCCGAGGCGGCCGAGGGACCAAACAAAGCCAACCGTGGGTAATTTAGCATTACCCACCCAGGCGTGGTATGCTATTATACCATGACATTATTTAAGAAAAGAAACTATTACTTTTCTTAAATAATGGCATAGTATAATGCCTGTTTACTGCCCTTCCGCAGATGTCTTGGCATCCGCGGCAGTTCTGATGTACTGGCGCCTGCGCGGTACATCAGACCTGTGGACAAAAGCAACGGAGAAAGCAAGATCTCCGTTGCTTTTTTTAGTGTCTCGCTATGTTAAATGAGTTTAACATAGCGAGACAGTTTTAAAATAAGCAACGGACATCTCCGTTGCTTATTTTAAAACTGCCTCGCTATGTTAAACTCATTTAACATAGCGAGACTAAAAAAAGCAACGGAGATCTTGCTTTCTCCGTTGCTAAACACTGCCTCGCTATGTTAAATGGGTTTAACATAGCGAGACAGCTTTAAAATAAGCAATGGAGATCTCCGTTGCTTATTTTAAAGCTGTCTCATGTTAAACCCATTTAACATAGCGACAATGTTTAAAGAGTTATACTAATGGAAAAAAGTCCGGGCGACCGGACCTTTTTCCATTAGTATAACTCGATTTACAACGGGCACGCTGGCCAATCAGCGTGCACGTTTTGGGGGGATCATGGTATAATAATAAATAATCACTATACCATTGCTACAGCCTACCTTGGATTCTGAATATAAATTGGAGATCTGGAGGAATCACTGCTATAAGATGCGACCCACTCTTAAAACTAACTTACTAGGCACATGCAGGTACAAAAGTTCAGGTAACTGTAGGTTATAGTCCAATCCAATGTACTTAATACCAGAAGTTATAAAAACACTGCTTTATTCACCAAGCCAAAATAAAAGTAAAATGCTGCACCATGTTTTTAATGTAAAATCTTTTAAGTGAGAATTTTGGTCAGTCTTTTAAAAAACTTCTGGTTCGGTATTACATAAAAGAAGTTATTTGAGTGTATCGCTTTAAACACAAGGGATACAGCAATTAATGTAATTACCGACATCTGCCTTAACCTAGTGCTTTGTTTTAAAATGCTTTGAACTAGTGTTGTTGGTTGTCTGAAGAATTTCTGATATTTATCAGAACGAAAAACGCTGGTGCAGCGTTTTACTTTTATTTTGGCTTGGTGAATAAAGCAGTGTTTTTATAACTTCTGGTATTAAGTACATTGGATTGGACTATAACCTACAGTTACCTGAACTTTTGTACCTGCATGTGCCTAGCCCTTGGAGCTGACTTACCAACATCTTTTTCTTAGTTTTCTGTGTGGTTTCTTTTGGTTGCTGGTCATGCGACCCACTCTTGCCATTTAACCAGGTCTTCACAAAGAATGCCAGACTGACTATGCAGAGCATGTCCAAAATAATGCCAAGCGTACTGCATATCAGTCTGGCATTACATAACAGAGAAAAGCATATCCTGCTCAAAGATAGGAGATGGAAATATGATAATTTGCATATTACCACAGGATAGAGAGAGCCACTGCTGTAATGGTACATCATCCAGGAGTGGCAGTTAATAACCTTTATCTCCATATGTCTTTCCTGGTCAGATCATATAGAAACAAAGTACCCTCTGGGCCCATGGACAATGGGTTTTGGTAATCCCAAACATCCAACAATTTAAGAAGACAGAGAGAACAATTATCCCAGGATAAAAAGGACAAAGGTTAAGCAGGAGGTCTCTGGCTAGAAGCGCTCCATATTAAAAAACACACTATTTTGAAAATGACATACAAAATCAAGACTATCAGTATGTCTGTTAGTCTATGATCACATAAAAAAGATTTGGAATTATATTACCATACTCCTATATTTCATTTACTACCAGTCATCCTCACTCTATACCCAACACAATGACAATAATGTACCAAAATATTTTGGCAACTGCTTCCATGATTTGCTTGAGAAACAGTACCGGGTCACTCTCAAGTTGAGTTTCAGTGTCTCCCTTTCCTAGTTGTGCTAACATTTCTCCCTGTACACTCCCTGTTGGTCTATGAAAGAAACTTAAACCCATATTTGCGGTCCCCCTGCTCTTACCACATTCAGAAATACTATAAAAGTGTTTGCATCAGCAACTATTAAAGCAGTTAATAAAGCCAAATGTTATCTCTAACATCTACATGGCTTTGGGTCCTTCACCATGGCATTGGCATTGCTCTCCTGGATATTGGAGATAATGAGAATAATTGCTATACTATCCCCCTGAAGAAACAACTCTTATCCCCCGAAGAACATGACTTCCATCCCTCCCATAGTACTAATACTGCCCTTCTAACCTTCGTAGACATTGTCAGTAAAGTTAGACAGAGCAGCAAACTACCTTCCTCCTTACATCTACACTTGTCTAAAGCCTCCAACACAGTTTGTCACAGCAAACTTCTACTTCAGATGTCCTCACTTGGTCTATCTCAGCCCACCCTTCTATGGTTCAAAAGCTACCTAGCCAAAAGATATCAGCCAGTAAAATGGTTCTCCACCCACTACCAGTACCTCCCACTTTACTCCACTGTACCACAAGGCTTTATCCTTTGTCCCCCTCCTCTTTGCATTCTCAGCAACAGTCTGCACAAATCCACACAACAGACCACCCTAATACAAAGATGACACGGTATTCATATGCACATCTAACAACCTGGTGCATCTAAAAAAAATCATTCAGGAAGCTTTAACAGCCACTGAAACATAGTTTTGTAATTCACAACTCATGCTCAACTAAAAAAAAATGCTTCTTTTTTCCCAAATCCCTGTCTCATGAAAAAAAATTAACATCCTCTCTCTTAATAATAAAAGCAAACAACAAAGCTTAATTTCCACAGTCAGTGTTTGTCCTACATATTTCTTGTCTTCAAATCTCTTAATAATACAAACATCGAAGTCACTTCCCTTAGCAAATTATTAAGGATGGTATTGGATGTTAATCTTAAAATTGAACTGCATATTCAAAACTGCCCAAGAAAAATCAACAACAAGGATGCTTTACAGAGCCAAAGGCTCAAACTTCAATGCAACTAAACTTGCCACTACTAACCTCCTCAACTCACTAATTTATTATGTGCCCATCCTTACTAGCCAAAAGGTATCATAAAAATTAAAACTTGAACAATACTGTAATAAAGTGGTTACATTTGTTTAGAACCCACCACTGTATAGAATGAAAAAGCCTAAACTGGTTAACACATACACAGCTTCTTCACACCCATAAAAATTATCCAGCATCCATCAGTTTGTCCAGCGCTAAATGCCATACTACACAACTATGTTCCCAATTTGGTCACTACAACCCAATGACAAAAAGTCCTCTCTGTTCACAAACCTATATAACTTGCTGGACATGGTCTGTACTCATGCCATGTTGCTAAGGCCTTGCACTCCTTACTTGTATCCATGAGGTCAAGATCCTCTACCCCGACCTTTTAAAAACATTCTGAAAGAGTTCCTATCCAATGATTGGCTCTGTTCTTGCTCAATCCCAGGATAAATGACATTTCCAAATATGAAAAACTACTTATTCTTACCTTCTATCGCCTTACACTCCCTTCTTCACATACTTCTTTACTTAATCAATTTCCCTCCCATGACTCTTTTTCTAAATATGCCATACCTCTGTTTTGTGTCTCATTTCATATCGCAGTTCACATTTGTATTATATTAACTTACCTTTAATTCCTCTATAAACTAGCTAAAATGTCTCTAAATATTAAATAATTGTAATATAAGTTATATCTATGCTTAATCAATATACTCACATTATGTCTAACTTGGTAAAATTATGTAAACTGTAGATGTTTTTGTTTTATTTTTGAAGATTGTAAAATTATTGTTATTAAAATATTTTTAAGATGTGGCCTCCACTGAAAATTGGCACCTACCCAGTCAGACATTCCAGGTAATCAGATGTCAATAAATAAATAATAAATACGGAGAAAGTCAGACAATGGTAAATATGTTGTTGTGAACCTCTTCAGTCTTTCCAAAGCCTTTGACACTCCAGGCTTTATTAAAATATGCATGCATGCATGTGTGTATGTATATATGCCTGCATGCATTCACTGATTTATTTTGTTTGTTTATATATATATATATATATATATATATATATATATATATATATATATATATATGTATATATTTGCATTTATTTACTTATTTTCATTTATTAACCAAGGAAAACATTGATTATATTTAGCCATTTTAAAGGCACAACCTGGCTTACAGCGGTACTGGTCAGTCCTGGCCTTTATTTCTGTACCACCAGGCAGACCGCTAACTATCTGGCTAATCGGCTGTGAGACAGAGTAATGTTATTTCTCCTTTTCTCTCTAAAACTTTGATACGGAACCCCTCCTCTTCATCATCTTTGTGCATGACATGGCTAATCATTGAGGAGACACAAAGTTTATCCAATATGCTAATTACTTCACAACTATCCTAGCTGATCATGTACCGGTGCTTATTTATTTTAAACATCGAGCCTGCTGTCATTTCCTGCAGTCTTTGCTTAGTACTTTGGGACTGCACCTTTGGTCTACAAAAAACAAAACCACATTCTTTGAAACCAAAATACTACTCCTGATTGTCATGAAAATCTGAGTTCATGTCACAACATACCCTCATTGCTCTTTATTGGTTTGAAATTAGTACTATGCATTTGAATCTTCAGCTATGGGGAAAGCCATTTCTATAAAGATCCTTAGCTGTATTAGTGATAATTAATTAAAATTTAGTCTGTAATGAGTACTGCTGCCACTAAAATTAATCAGAAACTCAGTAGGCTATATAAAACTAAAACTTTCCTTATGGATACTGTGACAATGTGAGGTAGTGCCAGCTATGCCAGAGGGAGTAGAGCAGTGCATGTATAACATATACCAGCATGGCTAGCTGGAATTTTGTAAAGAATTTTAAGCCATTTGCATATCAAACTGATTTGTACAGATGCTTGTGTTAAAAATGTATTTGTAAAGCTGTTTTGTGTTTAAAATGTATCAACAGTGGGTCCTGCAGAACAAAAAATAAATATATATATATAGGTATGTCAGGCTGTATTGTGGTAAATACTGAAATATATATATATATATGTTAACAGAAGATGCTGGAAGGGAAAGGGTTAAGCTCAGCCCAGCTTAACTTAAGGAAAAATACCTTGAAATTAAATGACTTGGTTTATGCCATAAAGATTTATCTCACAGGCCTGAATGCAACCAGGGATGCAATGTCTGGCCTAGGATCCTCCTCTTGCTGTCCTTATTGGTGAACTAATTGCTAACCTGTACAGAAGTGAGAAAGTATTGGAATTATTTTACAGTCTTCAGATGCCTTAGAAAAGCTCTAGGTGTGTATTGTGACACATATGTGCTAGATTCTTGTTCAGATTCTAGTCACGGGGTAGTGTGGTAACCACAGAATCAGGTGTCCAGATGTGACATCATTCTATAACCAGCACTGAAATTATTTTAGATATTAGTGAGAGATGTGATAGTGACAGTCAGCACTCTGTTATTGGAACTGACACAAGACACTCATCCACTTCATCTTGTTTTGCTTTAGTAAGTAACCAAGGAATTGTAATTCTTCACTCAGGAAAAATAGAGAGATTAGCTAAAAGTATTGTTTTTCTGTATCTGTACGAGTCTTTCCATCTGTGTTATTTTTTTATATTTCCAGTGAATTGAAACTATGGTGCTTATTATAAATGGATATCAGTATTTTTATGTTTTCTATTTTATTATTCGTTATTAAATATATCTAAACCTTTCATTATGGTTGGTCTTTTAGAAAATAGTTTAACATTGGAGAGTAACTGCATTTACTTGGTGGCACTGTGGGCTTCATGCTCCTGAATGTCTTGCTGCTTCATTAACATTACCATTTGTATAGTATTAATTTTACTAAGAGTAAATGGGTACTCTGGTAAGAGCCTTAAAGTAGCTGGCTGGTGGCAGTGAATCTACCTTATAGGCTGGGCAGAGGGGGCATAACTGGTAAATCTGTGCCAGCCTTCCCAGCTGTGTGTGTGAGTGTGTGTATGTATGTATGTGTGTGTGTGTGTGTGTGTGTGTGTGTGTGTGTGTGTGTGTGTGTGTGTGTGTGTGTGTGTGTGTGTGCGTGTGTGCATGCGTGTGTGTGTGTGTGTGTGTGTGTGTGTGTGTGTGTGTGTGTGTGTGTGTGTGTGTGTGTGTGTGTGTGTGTGAAAATCAAATCTCAAAGAGTGTGTGTGTCAGCTACTTGGAACAGGGACGCAGTACAATGGTTTCTGCAGAGAGAAAGGTAAAGTCTTATTTGAGAGTCCAGTCCCAGGACTGGGTATGCTCCCTATGTGCTCTTAACAGGAAAGAGCTGCATCTGAAATGACTGTGTGTATCAATTTTTGTTCAAAGTGAATGTTCCCCACCAGTGTCAGTGGTGAGGTTTGAGGCTCCTTGATTACTGGCCAAGAGGAGGGACATCAATATTATCTCTTCATGTACTCTGTACATCTTTTTAATTGACTTTCACATTCATTACAATATCATGTAATAGATTCATCAGATTTTCCATAGGCCACTATATCAGGACTTGTTACTGCTACTCTCTAATGAGTGCACACTGACTTCAGCTCAATGTCAGTCATTTGTAAAAGAGAATTTTACTTGAATATTTTTATATTCTTCAGACTCTTCTTCCTTCTGTAAGACTGTTACATGGAGCCAGTTACTTAAATCCATAAAAAATGAAATGGCGATCCCAAGTGCACTGTTATTGTACAGAAAATCTTGGAACAAACTTTATTACAACCTTAAACATTTTCTTTAGTTAAAAAAAGATAAAGGTCTTTATTAAGACAATTCTGCACTATAACTAGATATGTACCTATGGTCTCACCGTATATGATTTTTAGTCAATTTAACATAGGCTGCTTTGCCTTAAGTTTAATTCTTTAAATATAACATTATTTTTTCACCAACCCTTTATTCAGTCCGACCTTAACTGGTGTTGCTGGACTGGACACTGAGCTAATACATTTGTTACTTCTAGATGAACCATGATAAACTTTCTTGTAGTAGTACCCAAACCAAAAATGTATTTGGAACTGCATAACGTAATATGCATGCAAGTTTTCAAAGTGCCTTACAGTGATAAACTGACAATCTCCCTGACTAAGAGGGTCTCAGCTGTATGTGTGTGTGCGAGAGTGTGTGTATGTATATACATATGTGTATGGATCTAGGACGTTTGATCAAATGATCAAACGTCTGAAGCCATTAAACGCGAGCATACTTATTCGAAAGTGCTTTTCACTGAAGAAGCACTTTCACGTAAGTATGCCTGTTGCCAAGGCCGTATTACGGTGCGGATAAGGGAAAATTTCATTTTCCCCACTATAGTGTGGTCTCAGAGGGAGAATATTAAAGTGGGGGGGTATGGGGGGTGCATGTAAATGTAGTGTTTTTTTTTTTTTTTTTTTTATTGACACGCTTTAACGAAAGCGCTTTTTCAGTTAAAGCGCTTTCGTTAAAGTGTGTTCGGTGGTTATGGATTCAGACGTTTGATCATTCAATCAAATGTCCTAGATCCATGTGTGTCTCTCTCTCTGTATATATATATATATATATAATATATTGTCTATATATATATAGATATATATATATATATATATATATATATATATAATATATTGTTTTATATATATATATATATATATATATATACACACACACACACACACACACACACACACACACACACACACACACACACACACATGCATGTGTGTGTGTCTGTGTGTATATATATATATATATATATATATATATATATATGTATATATATATATATATATATATATATATATATATATATATATATATATATATATATATATATATATATATATATATCTATATATACATATATATATATATATATATATATATATATATATATATATATATATATACACACACATACATACATGTATTGTACGCATACATGCATAAACTCAAGCATGGGTTTTAAAAAGTTAGTGCCTAGCCACTAGATTAGCAAAATATGTATTCCTGGAATCCTCATGAAGTCATCTCATTCATTCATTTATTTATTTATATTCCAATACATCATTCATACATTTCAGTATCACACAGTAGACAGAGCCTACTGCAGTAGTTATTGGGTGCAAGGCTAAGTAACTAATCCTTGATAGGACCCATGTCTATCACAGGATTCATACTTACACTCAGACATACATGCCAAACATACAGGCTATTAGAATGATTACAGGTTCACTTACATCATGTCTTTGTGATATGACAATAAAGTAGACCAACTAGGAAAATGCCAGGTGGACACAGGGGAGACATGCAGACTACATGAAAGGTACCCCCAGTTGGGAACCAGACTGTTGAGGCAAACTGTGCAAGGCAGCAGTGCTTACCATTACATATCTTTAGTGATACTGAATTCATCCAATTTCTTCTTCAGATCATATAGATATTTTCTAACATTTTTATCTGATGTTGTCAATTTTTACATAATCCTTGACTGTAGGGCTCAGAACTGACTCGGCCGTTTACTTCAGTTCACGCCTTCCAAACTCTCAAGCTAGGCTTTACCCATAGTGCTTCTCTGTAAATTACCTCAGATCTCGTTTGCGCTTCGTGTGTCAGACATGTCCAACCTCTCGAAAACTTTGTCCGTTCTTTAAAGTAAGTTTTTTCTTTGAATTTCTTTAAATCCCTCTTATTATACTTATATTTATCTTCTTGAATACTTACTTCCTCGCTTTTCCTCTACCGTTAGGTGCATTTCTCTACATACCATTGCTGGTGCTCTCCTTTGCTGTCTCCTTTCCAATGTGTGTTTGATCTTAATCAGCTTTAAGCCTTCCTTTCTGGTATAGCTGATAAATCTGATTTTTTGGTTAAACCTTCTAAGAGCACTTCTGGCTTTAAGAGTTGCCAGACGTGTGACAGAAAGATGCCCAATTCAGATGGGTATTTCTGCCATCTATATTGTTTAACAGTTGTATACCTGCAGGAAAACTGCTCTATATATCATGGCTTCTCCATTTGGACTTTGAGCGGAGAAACAAGTTAGTCTTGAAAGTCTTACTAAATGGAGACTTTGATGAGGCCATATCTGGGTCTAGGACCGAAGTCAGTTCATCCTCCTCTTCTTCCTCCTCTTCTAAACAGAAGAAATGCTCAAACTCAGTTACAAGTAGTTCTTGGAACCACCTAAAAAGGTATCTAAACAGCCTATGGTATCAACAGTTCCCTCGGCACCGATAGGGAAGACAGACCCAGAACCATCTACTTTATCAGTCAAGACATCTACTGCTTCGGCACCAGAAGTTTTGTCAGTACAGGAGCAAACCACTTTGATTTTGATTCCAAGATCAAGGTACTTTCCCTAGGTCGATCCATATAAGGACCGACCACCTAGCCTTTTCATAGAACCGAGACCAATTAAGTCTCCTTCTGCATTGTCTGTTAGATCCACTAAGAGCTTCTCGGAATCAGACATCATGAGTTCTGTGGACCAGTTCTTGGCAGTGAAGAAATTATCTTCATCTTCAGTTCCCAGCCAAGTCAACACCGGGACCTGTCCTATTTTGACTCCATCTCATCTTCCTCTTCCAAGTCCAGTTGAGTCATTGGAGTCCTTGGGACTGACCTACCTGGCTCCGACTGTCTTGGTTCTTGTAAGAGCCTGTTCTCCAGAAGTGAGAATTGACTTGAGCTCCTCCGGTCTTTCTGAACCAGAGGTCTGCCAGCCTTGAGACTTTGTTGCCGGTTCTGAGGGGCAGGGTTTGACTTCCTTTTTTTCAGAGCTCTCCATGCCCCTCAGAGCACCGGCTTTCATTGGCTCGGCCCAGACTTCTGCTTCAGGAGCTGCCTCCTCAGTGCTGGATGGGACCATGGTTCCGAAGGAGTCTATTTCGGTTCTGGGGTCCCATACCTCCATGGGGGGGCCCCTTCTGAATCATGGAGAAGGCCTTATCCAAAGTGGACTCCCAGTCTTTGCCATCCCTGTTGGGCCAATCTCCTGCATCCCCTTGACCAGAGCTACCATCAGTCTCATCCCTGGGACAGAGGGTACAAAAGCCTCAGGAAAAACCCACCTTGGTGGTTTCCTCTTTGGATACTTCTCCGGAACATCTCTCCAGGGAAGTACCTTCAAAAAAAAAGTGCAAGAGGAAGCACTTAGATTCCCCAGAGGAGTCTTCATGGAGGATACCAATTTTGATGAGGGGGAAGGTTCCCCCAGGTCATGCCCTGATGATGTTTCCTTTGGAGATATCCTGAATATCCTGAAACAGAGGGGTGGCTGGTTTTTCCTCTAGCCTTCCTCAGAGGAGTCATATACCTGGAGGCTTTTTATGTCCAACCCTCTACCTCTTGAATCTTTCTGCCCACTAATGAGCTCATTAAATTAATCACACAGTGGGTATGGAAGATCCCTGACTCCATCAAACCAATCCCCAAGTGGCCCGACCAGATCCTTTCTGTCCCCAAGAAAGAGCAGCATTGTGCTAAGGGTATTCCCGTAGACACCATGGTGATAGCAATAGCCACAAAGAAGGAACTTTCTGAGGAAAGCCCTACTGTCCATCCTCCTAACAAGGAGTCCAGGAAAATGGATAGATTTGGGAAGCATGATTACATTTCTTTGACCTTTGCTCTCAGGTCTTTGAACTACATGGTGCACTTTACCAGGCTACAGAGAGATCTGATCAAAGAGCTGTCAGATACTCTCACAGGAGCAGTAGCTGAAAGGGTACAAGACAAAGTTACCTCTCAGCTCACCACTGTCAAAGCAATCTCTAACTCATCCATGAGGCTAATTGCCCAAGCAGTTAAAGGGACAACAAGAGTAGCAAGTTCAGGCATAGACATTAAGAGATATGCCTGGATGTGCTTGCCTGACTTTGTGGAACCATTTAAATCTTCATTCGTTATTGATCCATTTGGTGGATCATCCCTGTTTGGACCCAAGGTAAAAGACACACTGGTCTGATGTGAGAAAGATGGGAAGACCCTTTCTACTGTGGGCATACATTTCTCCATTCCTCAATGGCCCTACTCCAGGAACCAGAGAAGTGGCAGGCTAGAAGTGGCAGGCTATGATTCAAAAAGTCCCAAGGGCCTTTCCAGGACTCATGTGGTAAAGACTTTCCCCAGGGCAGAGGAGGAAGTAACAATGGAGGATGCTGTCCTAGAGGCAGAGGTGGCCTGCAGAACCAGGGGTCCAAGAGATACTTTCCCTGGTAGCTCCTACCAGCACTCCTGAATAGAGGCCTGATTGTCTTCCTCTGGATGCAGTCAGGGGATGATTATCCATACACTAATCTGCCTGGCTACAGATAACATCTGACAAATGGGTGCAGGGAATCATTTCTAAAGGTTACATTATTCCCCTTTCCTCAAATTCAAAAACACAAAAAAGACTCCTGAACATTCCACCCAGTCACAGGGAAACAGCAGTCATAGAAATTCAAAAACTGCTCAAAAAAGAGTCATTCAAAAAGTTCCACCAGACCAAAGAGGATCCGGGTTTTACTCAATATTCTTTTTAGTGCCCAAAAAGACAGGGGACTGGAGACCCATTTTGGATCTCAGCCTGTTCAACAAGGCAGTTGCAAACCAAATTCCAGATGGCCTTGGTAGTGTCAATACTTCCATTCTTGGAAAAAGACAATTGGATGTACTCTTTAGATTTTCAGGATGCGTATTACCATATAAAAATGAACACATGCTCCAGGGGATTTCTGTGCTTCCAGTTGGGAGCCAGTCATTTCCAGTTTAGAGCACTGCCTTTTAGTCTCACCACAGCCCCCAGGGTGTTTACCAAATGCATGGCAGTGGTAGCAGCTCATGTCAGACTGCGGAGATTTAGATTTTTTCCTTATCTCGATGACTGGCTCATTACTGCTACCACCAGGCATCAGCTAGAATGGGCAAGAGATTGCACTCTGCGTCTTTGCACCCATTTAGGCATTTCAATAAATTACAAAAATTAAATCTGCAACATACACAGCAACTGGAATTTATTGGAGCTCTGTTAAATACAGTTACAGGGCTTGCTTCACTCCCAGTGGAATGGCTCCAAAAGATCAGATCACAAGTAAACCATATTATTCAGAACAGAAGTGTTCCTGCCAGACTAATCTTACAGGTGCTAGGCTTAATGGCAGCCTCTATTACTCTAGTTCTATTAGCCATATATCACATGAAAGCTTTCCAGTGTCTTCTGGCGTCCCAATGGTCCTTAATGAATCAGCCGATGTCGCATCACATCTTGATCACCTGTTGTGGTGGCTGCATTCCAACCAGATTCTTTTAGGCCCTCCTTTCATATTTCCACAGCCCCAAGCCATAGTGACTATGGATGCTTCCCAAATAGGGTGGGGTGGGGGGGGGGGTTATTTAGGAAAGTGTCAAAGGAAAAATATACTTTAAAAATTATCAAAACACGGTAGGTTCAGATTAAGGCACTTTAATCTTGCAGCAAGGAGACAAAAACGTGCTAATACAGAGTTTGTCTAACTAGAAACAGGAAATGCTTACATTTTTATACACTTTCTAATAAGACATTGCCTACCAAGCTGACGTAGTGAATCACAAGTTTTGTCATCATCATTTAGTAATAATTGTTTTTGCAATATTCTACTGATTTATCAATTTTTGTGAGAAACATCCTAAGGAAAACAACGTGGCCTTGGCTACCACCGGTTAGATATATGCAATGTTACCATTCAAGGTACTATGGCTAATCTGAGCACAAAGCAAGTAGTTCATTTCTCTAACAGTCCTTTGTCTATATTATCTCTAAACTCCTGCAGCTGCACATGTTCTCATACTTCGAACAGAGCTGATTGTTTAAAATCATTACATTTACAGAATATAGCATTGTTCATTCATTTTCTCCTGACCTAGCAGACAACCACCTGCTTCTCAAGTACATTTCCAAAAGGCATAAACATGAATATTGCTGTGCTAGCAATTACTAGGTCAGAGGGCATCTTGCAAGTTTCAGAAAGCACACTGCAGTTACAAAAGCATCTTTTCAGTCTCATATGAAACTCAACTTATATATAAAACAGTGCATATAAAATAGAATGAAAAATGTGTTAACTTATTTAGCTTCTAATTAGCATTAAGCATGCACACATTAATACATATTTTTCTGACAGAAAGACAGTCCAAGGCACTTGGTCCCCACTGGAGGCCAAGTTGCACATCAATGTTCTAGATTTGAGGGTGGTGCTCTTAGCATTGCAACATTTTCAGGATGCTCCTCCCCTAGGAACAGTCGCAATCCAAACAGACAACATATTGGTAGTCTGGTATATCAACAAACAAGGAGGAACCAAATCTTACCTACTTTATCGAGAACCCTCAGAGTTTGGCAATGGGCGATCTCTTTCAACTGCTTTCTCATGGCAATGCATATTCCGGGGAGCTCCAAAGTGATAGCGGACAAGCTAAGCAGAGCTATTTTAATGCCTCATGAGTGATCTCTCAGTCCTGATGTGATGGGAAAGATCTTCTGTCTCTCGGGCCAGCCTTGCTGTGATCTATTTGCATCCCCTCTGAACAACAAGTGCAGCAGTTATTTTGCCCTGATTCCCCCTTCAGGAAAGTCACCAAGAGATGCTTTTCTCCACGATTGGCCCCCCAGTCTCCTGTATGCCTACCCCCAACTCCCCTGATATCTCAGTTTTTAAAGAAAGCCAAGAGGTCAAAGAACACAATAATCCTCATTACCCCTTTCTGGCCTTGACAAGTTTGGCTCCCCTTCATATGGCCTCAACTTCTTCGGAAACCTTGGATTCAGGACCCAGCTCCACATCCATTATCTCATCCAGAAGGAATGGTTCATCTGAATCTCCAACATCTCAAGCTCACTGCATGGCTTCTCCAATTCCCATGGCTGCCAGGCATTCTTCCTTTTTCTCTCCTGTCCATCAAATCATTGTGGCTCATCATAAACCCTCTACTAGGAAACTGTGCCAGAGTAAATGGGAAAAATTTGTTAGATGGATTCTTAATAATGTTCTAGACCCTTACACAGTCCCTGTGCATAAAGTATTGGATTTTTTAGCTAATCTTTATCAAATCGGCTCTTTATCCTCTACCATTAGGGTCCATCTAGCCGTGATATCTAATTTCCATAATTATTTCGATGGTTCTTCACTTATGTCGCATAAACTTTGTAAAACCATTTTAAAGGGAATCCTAAAGTTAAGACCTCCTTTTAAAGAGCCCATTGCTCCATAGGATTTACCACCAGTTCTACAGTCTTTTACTCTTTCCCCTTTGAACCGTCAACTACATGTGACTTAAAGTTTCTGACTTGGAAAACTTTATTTTTAGCAGCTATCACTTCTGTAAGAAGTGTATCTGAAATTCAAGCCATATCCTGCAAACCTCCCTACATAATATTTCACAAAGACAGCATCTCCCTCATGACTAATCCTTCCTTCTTGCCAAAGGTAGTTTCAGAATCCAGTATCAGTCAAACATTGCAACTGCCAGTCTTTTTTCCTAATTTCTCCAATAAAGGAGAGTATTGTCTACATTTATTAAACTTTCATAGACAATTATATTTTTATCCTCACAGAACAAAGGACTTCAGGAAATCTGACCAAATATTAATTTACTTTTCCTCACTTTCCTTAGGTAAACTAGTTACCAAGGTTACCATAGCTAAATGGCTCAAAGATTGTATTACGTTTATCTATCATTCAAAGGGGGTTCACCTTCCATGCTCAGTGAAAGCCCACTCAAGTACAGCTGTGGCAACTTCTTCAGTATTTCATGCTAGAGCTTCTTTGGATGACATTTGTGCAGCAGCCACATAGTCTTCTCCTCATACCTTTATCAGTCATTACAAATTAGACCAGGTCTCTAGGGGATGTGCATCTTTTGGTTCAATGGTGCTTAGGAATATCCTTCTGTGAGACTTCCCAAGATTCAAGTAGCTAGGGACTCTGTCCCACATTCAAGGATTATGTGAAGATTGAAACCATCAGATAAAGGCGTTATGTCTTACCATAATGTTCCATCTGTGTTGTCAGTCTTCACTAATCCTTGATCCCCCCCGCCCTTCCCCCTGGCCTGAGACTGTTAATGGATCGAATACCCCCTAGACTGGCTTCATAACAAGGACAGAGATCTGGTCTTTTCTTGTTATTTACTATCTGTCTACCACTATTTTAGGCAAACTCGACCTGAGGTAATTTAGAGAGGAGCATTATGGGTATAACCTAGCTTAAGGGTTTGGAAGGTGCAAGCCGACGTAAATGTCTAAGTCAGTTCTGAGGCTCGGAACCAAGCCCCACAGTCAAGCATTAGTGAAGATTGACAACACCGATGGAACGTTATGTTAAGACGTAACTTCTTTTTTTCATTTTATCTAAATTATAATTTGGGTAACCATTCCACTTAGTTATAGATGTGTCTATAAAAAATGTCTTTTCGAATCCGTATGCAATGACAAGCTTTCTTTGCAATAAATAAATACAAATAAAAAATAAATAAATCAAGGGTCAGTACTAATTTACACACAGTGGATGGATAGAGAGTCAGAAATACCTTAGATAATATGCAAAGATATCAAAGTACACCAGAAACCCTGGCCAACTATGTAGGAAGGGGAGACAATGTTTACCTATGGCCAAATAAAATTTGTTAAATGGTCTTGTCCATTATATTTGCTTGTGTGATGACTTTAACCTTCATTCTTCTTCTTCTTTTGGCTGTTCCCATTAGGGATCACCACAGCGGATCATCTGTTTCCATTTCTTCCTGTCTTTTGCATCTTGCTCTGTCACACCCATCACCTGCATGTCCTCTCTCACCACATCCATAAACCTTATCTAAGGCCTCCCTCTTTTCCTCTTTCCTGACAGCTCCATCCTTAGCATCCTTTTCCTAATATACCCAGCATCCTCCTCAGCACATGTCCAACCCAATGCAATCTTGCCTCTCTGGCTTTGTCTCCAAACCGCTAATATACTAATTCCTAATCCTGTCCATCCTTGTCACACCCAGCGCAAATCTTAACATCTCTAACTCTGCCACCTCCAGCTCTGACTCCTGCCTTTTAGTCAGTGCCACCTTCTCCAACCCATATAACATAGCTGGTCTGACTACCCTCTTGTAGGCCTTCCCTTTCACTCTTACTGCTGCCTGTGTGTCACAAATCACTGATGACACTCTTCTACATCTACTGCACCCTGCCTGTACTCTCTTCATAACCTCTCTTCCACATTCACCATTACTCTGAACTGTTGATCCCAAGTATTTAAACTCATCCACCTTCTCCAACTCTACTCCCTGCATCCTCACCATTCCTCTAGCCTCCTTCTCATTCACACAAATATATTCTGTCTCAGTCCTGCTGCCCTTCATTCCTCTCCTCTCTACAGCATATCTCCACATCTCCAGGATCTCCACGGGGACCCCTGTCTGATCTCGTCTGTCAACCTGTCTAATACCATTGCAAATAAGAAAGGGCTCAGAGCTGATCCTTGATGTAATCCTGCCACCATCTTAAATGCATCCATCACTTCTACTGCAGACCTCACCACTGTCACACTACCATCGTACATATCCTGTACCACCCTTACATACTTCTATGCCACTCCCGACTTCCTCGCTAGGCACCCTGTCATATGCTTTCCCTAAGTCCACAAAGACACAATGCAACTCCTTCGGACCTTCTCTATACTTCTTCATCAGCATTCACAGAGTGAGCATCACATCTGTAGTCCAGTCTGTTTTTACTAAACAGTTAAGTCAGTTGAAGCTTTGCTACGATATATCCTACCCCATTTCCTCCATAACTTCTAAGCTGTAATTAGAAATGTCTTCATAACTAACTGGAGTATTGCCTGCTTCTACTATCATTCCACTCTGTTAATAATACCCAGAAATTTCAACTAAATGAAAACAGAATCTTCCACTTTGTCCTTACTTTCAGATAAAAAAAAACAAAAATAATCATTGTGACTTCAGAAGTGGCTTTAAATGGCTACCTAATCATGCCAGGTCAATACTTATACTGAGCACCTAGATATTTAAAATTATAAACCTACAGCAATGCTGTCCCTAAGGATAACCCCAACCATTTGGGTTAGTAAAAGGCAGATCATGTCTCCTAAACCTGATAGACTTCTTTAAAGCTGTCACCAAAGCCATAGATGAGGGTAAGGTGGTTCACACAGCCTATCTAGATCTTGCCAAGGCTTTTGACACTATCCCCCACTCTGGAATTATAGATAAACTCACTGACGGATTGTCAACTGGCTCTGTGAAAGTAGCAGACTCCAAATCCATCTTCAGACCAGTGACAAGTGGGGTACCACAGGGTTCAGTCCTGAGTCCTCTCCTGTTTGGTATCTAATTCTCTGAAGTACAGACTAATGCAGAAGGTCATTGGCTAATGAAGTTCACATATGACTGCAAACTAGGACCCATAATTGAAACTCCTAATGATATGGACATCCTACAAAAGGGCCTCACTGAGACAGATGCCTGGTGTCAAAGCCGTGGCCTCAAGCTCAGTGCCAAAAAGTGCATTGTCATCCCCTTTGGTAAAACCTCTGTGCCCATGAACTACCACATAGGCGGTAGTCTACTTAACACCGAAAGTGTGATAAGAGACCTTGGTACACAGGTGGACAGTAGTCTCTCCTTTGATAATCACATCACCACAGTAGTCAGGAAATCCTTCTACATGGCACACCGCATCACAAAAGGTTTCTCATCCAGGAAAAAAGAGGTCATAGTTACCCTCTACTCATCACTCATTAGACCCATTATAGAGTACAATGCCCCTTTTGGTATGTACATCACAAGACATCTACAACAACTGGAAAGGCCGCAGAAATACCTCACAAAGGGAATTACTGGCCTCAAACAGATGCCCTATGCAGACCATCTCAAAAAACTCCAGCTTTACTCCGTTGCATATCGCCTACTCAGAAGCGATCTCTGCCTAACATACAAAGCTATGTCAAACTCACAGCTGTTGGACATGCTCCACTTAAAGAAATCCCAATCCTTCTGAGCTACATGCTCTAGGGACCTAAACCATGTCACCACACTAAACAGAACATGCTGGAGGGATAGATTCCTGTCCCAGAGACTTCCCATACTCTGGAACAAACTACCTATCTATATCAAACAAAGCTCCACATTAGCACTCTTCAAGAAAAATCTTGATGATTGGATGGGAAATAGGAAATTCACCCCGGGGATCACTTCTGTGTCTCTGCTCGACAGGGGCAAAGGAAAATAATTTTCTTGGGTGGCGAAAGCCAGGGTACCTTTTTAGCTAGGCTTATATAGGCCCTAGGGCAAATAGCCTAGTACCTACCTATGAGCCTATTAAGGACCCAGCATATACACTAAGGACGCCCTTTCCAACATAAGGCTATGATTCAAAACTTTAATAGGTTAAAGACCATTTACAAGACTAACTCCTACCACATGATACCATCTTCCATCTGAAATGCGATCTCAACAAATTCTGGAAGCATTCTAAGTGAGGCTGCAAGAACATCTTTAAAAGAAGGTGAACTTTACTAGCTGTCAGGATGCTGCATAAATGCTCCCAAATTGATTAAAGCTGTAAATTTACATACATTTTCACTATGCTTACATGGATGGTTTAAACAAAGTAAATTATTGTGATCATTAGATTTATGTTGTCATATTCCTTTTTGAGTAAAGATTACAGTATGTATTATTACTGATTGCTCAACCATTTTATTTTCTGTAATTAGTGATTTTGTGAACTTTGCTGTTATCTTTGTACTGTACTGCTGTTACACTGTGAGCACTGGTTGTGACTGAAAATGGTTATTAGACCAAACTTGAAAGGCCAAGTGGTACAGTGGTTAAGGTGTATGCCTTTCAACCAAAAGGTGGAAGGTTTGATTCTCACGACTGGAAAGATCTTTACAGATTGAAGATGTAGGGTTGGGGGGGTGGCCTAATGGTTAAGGTCTTTGCCCTACAAACACAAGGTGCAGAGTCTCACAAGGGATAATTAGCTCGACTTAAAATGGTTCGCAAGGGCAGTTAGCTTAGTACTAGCCTATGAAAATGTCTACAGATATGGCAGAATGTAGGCAGACACTGTCATAGCGCATTTTAATAGAGCTGCTACCAATTCTGCTGCTTATTTTCAATATTTCAGTCAGAACATATTGGTAAAATGATTAAGTAACAAAACAAACTAAATACACAGTCTAGAAGCAAGACAGTATTGCAGGGACCTGTTTCTTAGTTGTCCACAACCCCATATTAGTCTAAATACTACCTGAAGATCTGTAAAGAATTTTACTACATATGTAAGATAGTGTATTTGTATGCACTGATCACATTCACAGTAGCTGTTCAAGATGAGAATGCTGAAGCAACAGGAATACTTTCCTATTACCGTTTAGAATTGCACTTGGGTTTGGAATTTAAAAATGTGTTTTTCTGATGATTGTCTTTGTCTATAAATTGAATGTAGTGTTTAAATGGTAAAGTTATTACGGAATTCACCATTTTTGTTTTGTTATCATTAGAGCTAAAGGTGAGGGTGTGGCAATGCTGTTTTTAATTGGGGTAAATCTGGGTAGAATCATGATTAATGTGAGTAAAATCTCAAAATAAGGAAGAGTACTGCAAGGTGCAATGGTCTCTACCTGAAAGTTACCATGTTACTATGAGTACCTCATACAACTGTATTTTCTTTCAACTGTTATCACGTGAAGCAATCTAATTGCCCTCCTATCTAGTAGTATACATTGGATATGCTGAATGCTTTTTAAACTATCTTTGAATGTGAAGATGATGCTTGTTAGATGAAAATCAGTACAGGCACAGTTCCCCTTTTCCTAGTGAAGAAACTTTAAAGATGATCACATTAGTAAAAGGAGGCAGGGGTCTTGCCCTCTGCATGAGGGTTTGGAGGTCTTTGACTCTCACTCTCCCTTACATTTGCAGAAAAGATTTTCTACATCTTTAGACATTCTACATCTGTAGACATTTCTACAAAATGTCTACAGATATGGCAGAATGTAGGCAGACACTGTCATAGCGCATTTTAATAGAGCTGCTACCAATTCTGCTGCTTATTTTCAATATTTCAGTCAGAACATATTGGTAAAATGATTAAGTAACAAAACAAACTAAATACACAGTCTAGAAGCAAGACAGTATTGCAGGGACCTGTTTCTTAGTTGTCCACAACCCCATATTAGTCTAAATGCTACCTGAAGATCTGTAAAGAATTTTACTACATATGTAAGATAGTGCATTTGTATGCACTGATCACATTCACAGTAGCTGTTCAAGATGAGAATGCTGAAGCAACAGGAATACTTTCCTATTACCGTTTAGAATTGCACTTGGGTTTGGAATTTAAAAATGTGTTTTTCTGATGATTGTCTTTGTCTATAAATTGAATGTAGTGTTTAAATGGTAAAGTTATTACAGAATTCACCATTTTTGTTTTGTTATCATTAGAGCTAAAGGTGAGGGTGTGGCAATGCTGTTTTTAATTGGGGTAAATCTGGGTAGAATCATGATTAATGTGAGTAAAATCTCAAAATAAGGAAGAGTACTGCAAGGTGCAATGGTCTCTACCTGAAAGTTACCATGTTACTATGAGTACCTCATACAACTGTATTTTCTTTCAACTGTTATCACGTGAAGCAATCTAATTGCCCTCCTATCTAGTAGTATACATTGGATATGCTGAATGCTTTTTAAACTATCTTTGAATGTGAAGATGATGCTTGTTAGATGAAAATCAGTACAGGCACAGTTCCCCTTTTCCTAGTGAAGAAACTTTAAAGATGATCACATTAGTAAAAGGAGGCAGGGGTCTTGCCCTCTGCATGAGGGTTTGGAGGTCTTTGACTCTCACTCTCACTTACATTTGCAGAAAAGATTTAATATTCCACTGTGGAACTTCTGTGATTACCTCCTTGAAAATTTTGCGTAAAGATGACTTTTGCATGGATTGCACTATGTATGACTACTGACTGCTCAAGCAATTTATTTTCTGTTATAGTGGTTTTGTGAACTTTGCTGTTATCCATTTGTTTAGCATACAACATATAACTGAAAATGCAAGCAGTCAGTGATATTAATGACTCAATGAAGGCAACATAAATATATAATGTAGTTTATTCCACAAATAATGTGCAGAAAATATGTTTAGTGTCCCTTAAAAAAGTAATAAGAAATCACAGTAGAACACTAACTGCAGTTTATCATTATAACACTTTAGTTCATTCTTCCAGGACTTTCTTTACTACAAGAAGAAACACTTAATGCAAGTGTTAATCTCATAGCAGGCATGTATTGTACTTCTCCTTATGAATGACATAGCGAATACAATTATCTACAAATTCATCAGACTGTAGTTGCATTATTGCAACTTGTAGCATAATATTGTAGATCTAATTTAAATGATTGCCATTTACATGTAAAAACATCAAGTTTGCTAAAATCATAATTATGCCTTACTATAAAAAAAAAGAATCTTAATAGAGCAATTGGTACACATTGTGTGTGTCATTTTAATTTGCAGAACATTTCTTCATCACATTGTTTGTACAGAGGCTTTGGTAAAAGCAAGCTATGGCAAGTCTTTTCCAATTAGTAGTAGAACAATGCTTCCTCTGCTTAGAACACTGCAAATTAAGTATCCCAAAATAGAAACCTCATAAATGGATCTCTTATAAAACAAAGTGAAGTTTATGAATGCCAGTATGTACAATGGACATTAATCATATACACTTCAGTTTTATTCAAGCAAATTCCTTAAACTTTGAGTCAGAGAACCCATTATACAAAAGTAATTTAAAAACTGACAATGCAGAGGAATCTTATGCTTACATGGTATTGATACTTGCTGACTGCTCTGCAGTACTGAAGCATTCATATATTTCCTAAAATCTGTACCTGAACCACATTAGTCTTTGTGTCCCCTCATGGGTACTGTGAAAGATTGCTGTATAGTGTCTGTCCACAAATGGAAGAACACCCCTGTCTAGCTACATACTGTGACCTCAGCTGTGTCGTTCTGTGTAGGAACTGGAATTGAATTAAAAAAAAGCATGTCGTTTGCATTCAGTTCAAGCAGCCTATGACAAAAATGAAAGCATGCAGGCTGACAGAAGGCAGCTTCAGAATCATAACACTGACACTTATTTATATATTTATTAACAAAGATGATTGATTGCTTCCATTGAACATTTTCAGCCATGATCTGAGCAATAAGCAGCTATAGATAGTGCAGCAAACTGTAAATCCATTAGGCAGAGATGCCTTCTTTTGTGATTACCCCAATAGTATTGTTCGATTAAGTAACTTTTTCTGAGTCAGAGGATAGGCAGGCAATTTAATGGTCAGACTACACGGCGAAGCAGAAGCTTAGCTAGGGTGACATGAAGAAGACAGATGCCCTAGGTCCAAAACATTAGGGGGCATGATCAGCAGATGCACGTCAGAGGATGGCACCAGACCATAGAATATCTAGCTATACCTCTGAGATAAAGCTTTCTAGTAATTTGTACTCTTAATCATCTGGGTTAAATGCCTATGCAAACAAGCACCAGTGATAGTAATGCAAAAGCTGAGGAAGACCAATACGTAAAATTATTTAAATGTCTTGCTCTATTACTACTTTAATAAAAGAGAAGACAAATGAAGTAACATAAACAGTTTGCAGAGGTGAATTTCATGAGCTACTTGTCTATCAGAAGAATATATAAGAAAGATTAATTTTAAATCATCTTCTTAAGCTGACTACAGACAGAGCATTAGGTGTCTTTAGGTAACACTATTGGAACATTGTCCTAGCAGGTGGATGAACTGTTGGTGGACTGATTCTGTATTTTCACATAGGATATATTATTGTATTGGCTGGATTCATGAAGTAAACATTGAAACTGGATGATGCCAGGGTAATCCTATGGGCTAGGCTTGTAAAGGCACCAGGGCCATTAGCCTAGTACACACCTATGAACCTATGGTTATCACCAAACGCTAATACTAGTACATAAGACAGTGATTCAAAGAGGGTTACACTAAAATTCTCTTTAAAAATTAATGAGAAACTTGGTGAGCTGTGCTAAATGACATGCCAGTTTTGTGCATTTCTTGTTTGCTGAGTGAACTGCTCTAATATGGATCTAACTTTACAGTGATGTATGTCTGTGGGAGTGCCAGTCAAAAGTTCAGCCTAGTAATGGGTATTTTTATTATTAAAAGCAGTTTTGCCATCTTAAACTCACTATAACTGTCCAGAGCTACTACAGTCACTATATGAGTGTGTTTTTGATAAAATGTTATGCCATAGATGAAATCTTGGTAACTGGCTACCTTGGTCACTTAGTAGAGAAAGTTTGGATAGAATAGTAAGCTGTAGACACCGGATAACAAAGAATTTTGGGATTTATGATTTTCTATTTTATCTGCATCTTGAGTTGTAAATTCCCTTGTGCTTCATTTCAGGATTGTTGAATCCATATCTTCATTTTTGATGGAAGTGTGATGAGAAATGTTTCTAACATCATTATGAAATTAGTTATCAATAGAAAAGAAGAAGATGCTATGTGAACCACTCACTGGTTGTCTCAAATTCTTTAATGTTATATTAAGGATAAAAAATATGTATTTTTCTTAAAGAATAATTTTTAAAAATGTGGTAACGACATTGTTAAATGCCTATCACGGTTATCTGTGCACAAACAAAAAAATAAATAAAACTGCATATTATGTACGTGGCAGATGTGTTGCTCACATGCTGAAAGCAGGTAGGTACTCTTAGGAATTGTCAGTGGGGGGAATCATATGCATGCTAGTCTGATCACACTAATGGCTTTTGTTTGTGTTAAATGCCCTACCTCTGACATTCTGTGAATCATTCCTACAAAGAATGCAAGACATATTGTCACATTAAGTACATAAAATAATAATGATAATAATGCAGTTTATACTAGTATGGTTTAACAGCTAAATAAATAACGTGAGCATCTTTAATAATTAAAATAATGGAGTAAAAAGAATAAAATGCTTAAAAATGCTTCCTAATCATTTACGAAAACAAAAATGCTTAAAATTTCCTTTAGAATATTTTCATCTTGAATCTCAACATATAAACTCATAAACTACATTTTAGAAAAGTATGCCTGTGTGTCAAATACCTGCTCCCTTATGTTTGATAAAAGTAACTCTAGGTATAGTATCCAGCTTTTTCAATGCCGAAAAGAATGTGTGATGATATATGTGTTAAGAAAACATATGATATTTTAATGTTTTAGGCATTCTTAATTAATGTAAAGGGCACACTAAATTTTTAATAGTCTGTATATGGATAAATAAGTCAGTTAAACTTCATATCCTTTGAAGAATATTCAGTAAAACAGCATAAACATTGCTCCATCTACAGTAAGTCAAAGCACTGCAATACATCTTCTATGACCAAGGCACAAAATACTGCACTATTTAATCCTGGGAGCCACAAATTACCAGTTCATTTGGGAGGATAAGAATTCTAAGGTTGAGGGCATTACTTAAATGCTGATGTCTTTGTAGGCTACTCCCATTATTTTGAGTATCAATCCCTGACCTTTAAAATTACTTTCAAGCACTATTACTTTTATTTGTTTTGATTAACAAGAGGCACTTGATTAAAGCCCTGCCACTGATGTGATGGTTGCTTTTCACTGCTTTTACCAGGCCTCCATCTGTTTTTGCAATACTTAAGTACTTACAGGATTAGTCTAATTTTGTGAATGACATTCAGTTTTGGAGCCTGCATGTCACTTATTCAGCTCACATCAGCTACGGTCAACATCCTGTTATAAATAATATGTGACTTAAACAGTTAACAGAGCCTCAGCTCACAGTCTGATGATTATATTCAATGGCAGGACATGCACTATAATCAGCATCAACAAATCCAAGTATATGATAGACAGAGTAGCTGGTCATTGCTTTCAGTGTAAGATATGTTTTTTCTGTTGTGTTCAGACATTCCTGAAGTTGGTTCAATAACATCATGTACTCTGAGGGTGCAGTCATTAATCAAACCCAGGAGACAAGAAAGAGAAAACTGTGATGCAGTTTGAAATTCACACCCCAAATCAGTTAAATGGGATATAGAAGAATGACATGTCACATAAAATGTGAGTGGAAACATTTTCAGTGTATAACATCAAGTGAAAATGGTAAACGATTGAAGCAACTGACATTTAAGAGGAACAATTCACCTGTCCTACTAAAACAAACTGCACAGGAGCTCCTGCTTCTGTGATTACTGAGGTTGCTTAGGGCCAATGCTTCACAAAGTCTGCAGGCATGGCTTTTTTGTTCATATTAGCCAACTGCAATGGCTGCATGCATTTTTATGAACTGATAATGGTAGCTATACTATTCTTGTGCAAATAGGATGCATTTCTACAACAGGATACATTTATTTAAATTGTGTCTTCATTAGTTTTAAGACTTTTGTAAACTACTCCATAAAATTCCTGACACCACCCAATATCTATAGAAAACATTGTGTTGCAAGACATTGTGTTACTTATGGAGCATGATGACTTGCACGAGTTATTACAATACAACATTGAAAAAAATAATGGAACAATAAGGTGAATGGCTGTGTATACCTTTGGTTCATTCACTTTTGATTATGGGCATTAAAATAATTAAGAAGTATTTAAAAGTACAATTTAGTAACAAATAATCCTCTCTTGCTCTCTTTTCCAGACTAATGTATTAAAGGAAAACTCCACCTTAGAATTAAAAAAAATATATCTGATCTGATGTTGTAAATCTTCTTTCCATTTATCACAGATGAGTTCAGTTCCGAGCCGTCAGAACAGAGTCAGCCTTTTTACCAAGCTCATGCCAGACAAAAAACTCTCGAGCAAAGTCTCTACCCAGAATGCCCTTCTCTCTGTTACCTCAGATCTCGTTTGCCATGTAGCCATAAAGCCGCATTTCAGCCAAGCTCTCAGCTAAGTGAAACCTTTTTATATCTGTGTGAAAAATTTTGGATATCTTCATATTTTATTAAGCGATTAGCTTTTCTAGTGTCTTTTCTGCTGTCTGACCTTGTCTTTTCCTCTCTACCCATAGTTACCGTTGGTACACTTTCAAGTACCATTGTTGGTATGGCCTTCCTTCCTTACTCTTGCGATATTCCTTAAATACCATAGTTGGTATTGTTTAACCTATTAGCTGTCTTTTATTCAGGTGTTTCCTTTCTTTTCTCTATCATACCAGTGTATTGTTATATTTGTGACTTTTTCAAACGGAGTTGACTTTGATATAGTTGGATTATATAGTTGGCCTGTGGTGTTTTTTCTCTATCAAAATGTCAGATAAGAAGGGTACTTCAGGTTTTAAGCACTGTACTTCATGTAATGGCAAGTTACCTAACAGTGATTTTCATGATGACTGTGTATACTGTTTGGGAGTGTCCCATCTTTCGGTGCAACGCCCATATGATATTTGTCAGAGTTTCAGTCAACACACTCTTAATGAGCACAAAAATAAACGCATTCTGAAAGGGTTACTGAAGTCTCCTTTCTCAGAGGCCATTTCTGCAATGGAAGGCTCATCCCCTTCTTCTAAGGACAAAAAGAGATCCCACTCTGTTCCTTCTTCACCATCGGGTGATCAGAGCAAGCCTGGGAAATCACAGGTCCCAAAGTTATCTTCAAGCATAAATCAGTCCCTCTCAGCTACGTCTTCTTGGGCTCCAACCATCTCAAAACCATCAATAGCGGTGCCCATTTTGGCACCAGTCCTGCCTCCGGCACCGATCATAGACCTTACTATGCCTATTTTGACTTCGGCACCTGTGGCCACTTTGACTCAGGGCACCCCTTCAACTACATCATTAGTTTTATTTTGGAACCAACCATTTCAGCTCCGAGTGCGACTTTGGCACCAAGCATTGTATCAACCTCACTGGATTTGACCCCTTTACTTCCATTCTCGAAACTAGAGACTTCAGTGCCGGCAGACCTTGCACCATGGAACTGATACTCCCCCTCCTTAGAGCCATTTCTGGGCCAAGCATATAGCCCCTTCATCGACCCTCCTGACTCCCCATCCAGAGCATCCACTAGATCCACCAAGAGCCTTTCTGAACACAATGTGGTGCATCTTGTGGACCAGCTGTTGTTAGCCAGGGGGATTCCCTCACTTTCTAAGACCCATCCACCTGCAGGACTTGGGTTGTCTTATCTACGGACTCCATCTAACACTACTCCTTTGACCATCTTGGTTTGAAGCCTTCTGCTCTGACATCTTTATTGGAACCCATCACCTTGGTGCCTATGGTGCAGCACATGCCAGCTCCGAGTTTGTCCCTTTGGTCTTCAGTTCCCACTAAACCAGTCTTTCCTCAGTCTGGGGATTGGGGGATGAGCGTGTTGGCCCAGGGTACAGAGCGACCTTTCTCCTCAGTTCCATCCTTGGTCCCCATAGCTGCATCCACTCTGATCCTGCTTGTGGCTCCATCCCTGGGGGTGGGTTCATCAGAGCAAGGTGTGACCCCAGTTCTGAGGTTGTCTTTCTTGGTTCCAGGCTCCCATCCCTCTTTGAGCAGGCCTGCCTTCCACGTGATGGAGAAGGTTCTTGCTTCTGGCAGCACTCCTTTGATGTCGGAACTCCAGTTTTCACCCCCTAAGCTACAGCTGTCACAGACCACCCCCCCGGATACTAGGCAGAGAAGCTGCAGGACATCCCTGTTCAGGGTACCCGCTCCTCCGAGTCCTCCTCAGAGACCCCACTGAGAAGCCCCCTAGAAAAAAGACGTGCAAGAGGAAGCACATGGTCTCACCTGAGGAGTCCTTAATGGAAGAGTCTGGATTACGATGATGGTGAAGGATCCCCACGGTCACCTCCTGATGATTGGAGACATCCTGGAAATGTTAAAGTAGAGAGGTGACTGGAAGCCCTCCAACCCTTTGTCTGAAGAGTCTGTGTTCCTGCAGGCTTTTCATGCCCCGGCCTTCTACCTCTTGGGTGACCCCACCTGCCGACAAGCTCATCCAGCTCGTCATGCAGACTGCTTGGAAGAACCCTGATTCCATTGAGATGATCCCTCGGAGACCAGGCAAAATTCTTTCCCCTCCTGAGGAGAACCCACATTGGTCCAAAGGGTTACCAGTTGATGCTATGGTGGTGGCAGTGACCACGAAAAAGGACTTGGCTAAGGAAAGTCCCATTGTCCACTCACCCAACAGGGAGTCCCAGGCAGTGGACAGACTTGGGAAGTGTGTTTTTGCATCAGGGACCGTTGCCACATGATCCCTGAATTATTTGGCACATTTTACGAGGCTGCAGTGGGACTTGATCTCCGAACTCTCTGGGACGCTCTCAGGACAGTTTTCTGATGAGGTCAGAGACAAAGTGGCCTCACAGCTTGCAACCCTGGAATCAATATCCAACTCATCCATGAGGTTGCTGTCACATGCAACCAAAGGGGCGGCTAGAGCAGTGGGTTCGGGCATTGCTATGGGGCGTCATGCCTGGATGCACATTTTTGACCTCGCACACCCCTTCAAGTTTTCCTTTCTGAATGCTTCCATCAAAGCTTCGTCCCTTTTTGGCTCCAAAGTGAAGGACATGCTAGTCAGGTGCGAGCAAGATGGAAAACCCTGTCTGCTGTAGGCCTACAGTTTTCCAACCCTCAACGTACCTTCTGCAGGGATCAGAGGAGTGGAAAGATGTGGCATAAGAAATCTCAGGGTCCCTTCTTTGCAGCACGTGGTGATGATACTCCCAGAGGCAGAAGTTGGTAACAATTCCAGAAAACACCTCCTATAGAGGCAGAGGGGGTCCTCATAATCAGGGCTCCAGGGATTCCTTCTCTAGATAGCCTTATCAGCACTCATGAGGAGCAGCCTGATTGCTTACCTCTGGAAGCAGTCGGGGGTCATTTCTCTCTGCACCAAGCTGCCTGGCAACCCATCATCACCGATCGTTGGGTGCAGAGCATTATTATCAGAGATGACACCATTCCCCTTTCTTGTCAGCTAAATTTCCCAAGAAAACTTCCCGACCTTCCACCCAGTCAAAGGGAAGAAGTAGCTTCAGAGATTATAAAGCTGTCTCAAAAAAAGAGTCATCCAACCAGTCCCACCAGACCAGTTCAGATCTGGATTTTACTCGAGATTCTTTTTGGTAGCAAAAAAGACAGTGGACTGGAGGCCCATTTTGGATCTCAGCAGCTTAAACAAGTCTGTCACCCAAACCAAATTCCGGATGGTCACAGTTCAGTCCATTCTCTTTTTTAAGAGAAGGCAATTGGATGTGCTCTATAGATCTCCTGGATGTGTATTACCACATCAAGATGGACAAATGCTCCAGGAGTCTGCTTCGCTTCCAGCTAGGACCCAGTCATTATCAATTCTGTGCCCTGCTGTTCGGTCTCTCTACAGCCCACAGAGTGTTCACAAAATGCATGGCAGTGGTAACAGCTCACTTGAGACTAAAAGGATTCCAGGTTTTTCCATATCTGGACGGCTGGCTCCTTACCACCCCCACTGAGCATCTTCTCGTAACAGCACTACATTATACTCTTTCTCTGGCAAAATTGTTGGGAATAACGATAAGTTGGGAGAAATCGAACCTTGTCCCTACACAACAAATAGAGTTCATTAGTGCAGTGTTCAGTACTCAGTCCTGTTTGTTATCACTTCCAATTCACAGAGTACATCGACTGAGGCTTCAACTCTGGGTGATACTCTCACAAACAACAGTTTCTGCAAGAGAAGTTCTTCAGGCCCTAGGTTCTATGGCAGCGTCAATCCCAGTAGTTCCTCTAGCAAATCTACATATGCATATACTGCAATGGCTCCTTCTGTGTCAGTGGTTCCCAAACTATCACCCCCTCAGTTACCAGATTTGAATAACCAACTCCTGCAAACAGGACCTGTTTGGTGGATGAGGCCAGGCATAGTACTTTGGAGTCGTCCATTTCAATCTCCTCAGCCCACAGCCATTGTCACAATGGATGCTTTCCTGATCAGGTGGCGGGGGCATTTCCAGGGAAAGACTGTCCACCTTAGAGGCCCACCTGCATATCAATGTTCTGGAACTGAGAGCTGTGCTGTTAGCATTGCAGGCCTTCCATTCAGCTCACCCTTCTGGGACAACTGCAATTCAATCAGGCAATATGTCAGTGGTCTGGTATATCAAAAAGCAAGGAGGAACCAAGTCCTATCCCCTATGTCAAGAAGCCATGAGAATTTGGCAGTGGGCGATAGCTTCCAACTACTTGGGAGCTCCAACGTGATTGCAGACAAGCTGAGCAGATGCATCCTCATGCCTCATGAGTGGTCCCTCAACCCTGAGGTGGCATCAGCAATCTTCAGCCACTGGGGCCAGCCCTGCTGCAATCTTTTTGCCTCCCCATCAAACACCAAGTGCAGCAGCTATTTTGCCCTACTTGCCCCGGAAGGGGAATCACCAAGGGATGCTCTGATCCACGATTCACCCACGTGACTTCTTTACACTTATCCTCCCATCCATCTGATTCCACAATTTCTAAAGAAAGCTCTTTGGTTGAGATGCAAGGGGATCCTCATAGCCCCATTCTGGCCTCGACAAGTTTGGTTCTCCTTCCTTCGGCCTCACCTTGTTTACCTGCCATGGATTCTGGACCCTCTACCAGATCTGATTACTCACCCCCAAGGGTTGAGTCACCCAAATCTGTCCAGTCTCAAACTGTCAGCTTGGTTTCTCCACTTCCATTAGTAGCCAGGCAAACTAATCTCTCCTCGCCTGTTTGAGACATCATTCTGGCCTCTCATAAGCCATCCAACAGAAGACTATACCTGGATAAATGGAAAAGATTCTCCATCTGGTCCAAGGATAGCATGCTAGACATGTATTCGGCTCGAGTTACTGCAGTGCTTCAATACTTGGATAAGATTTTTGATAATGGAGCCTCTGCCTCTACCGTACGTGTACATCTAGTGGCAATTTTCCATTTCCACAATGGTATAGATGGCACCCCTCTTATCTCTCTATGCATTTGTAAGGCTTTCCTCAAGGGGACTTCTCATATCAGGCCTCCTGTCAGACAGCCCGTGGAACTGTGGAACCTCACTCTAGTCCTTCAGTCTTTGACTCAGAAATGTTTTGAACCTGCTGCAATATGTGACCTAAAGTTTTTGTCTTTGAAATCCTAGTTCTTGGAAGCCATCGTGTCTGCCAGAAGAGTCTCGGAGCTGCAGGGATTGTGTATTAAGAGGCCCTATCTGGTCTTTCATAAAGACAAAGTATCACTTCAGACTAATCCATCCTTTCTCCCCAGAGTTGTTTCTGAATTCTCCATAAACCAGATCATAGATTTACCAGTGCTGTTTCCAAATTTTGCCAATAGAGGAGAGTACTGCCTTCAATCTTTAGACGTACATAGACAATTGAGATTTTATCTAGACAGGACCAAACCTATCTGTAAATCTGAACAGCTTTTCATCTCCTGTTCTGGGCCTAGAATAGGAGAGGCTGTTTCCAAGGTTACCTTATCAAAATGGCTAAGGGACTGCATACGTTTCATCTATTCCCACAGTAATGAACCTGTGCCAAAAGTTAAAGCTCACTCCACTAGATCTATGGCAACATCGATAGCTTTCCATTCCAGGACTTCCATGGATGAAATCTGTTCAGCAGATACTTGGGCTAAGCCTCGTATCATTATTAATCATTACAAATTGGACTTGGTCTCCAGAGGGAGAGCTGTCTTTGGCTCAGTGGTACTCAGGAATGTTCTTCCATAAGGGCCGCCCATGGACCTCAATGTAGCTTGAGATTCTGTCTCATCTGTGATGAATGGAAAGAAGATTAACAACATCATATAATGGAGTTATGTCTTACTATAACATTCCATCTGTGTCGTTCATCTTATTTCATTTATCACTTCTCACCCTCCTTCCCCCTCCAAAGGCTCCTGGGGGATGCTTTGGGTTTGAATGGTGCCCTAGGGTAGTTGCACAGAAGTGGCCTCGGCTTTACTTCCTTTTTTCTAGCAAACTCAATCTGAGGTAACAGGGAGAAAGGCATTCTGGGCAGAAACTTAGCGCGAGGGTTTTTGGCTGGCGTGAGTTTGGTAAAAAGGCCAACTCAGTTCTGAGGGCTCAGAACCGAACCCATCTGTGATGAATGAAAGAAGATGAACAACACAGATAGAACATTATGGCAAAACATAACATGTTAAGTTGTCAATCTCGCCTTCATTCTTGCTGGATGGGTTCGGAGCCGAACCTCGGCTCTGACTCGGCCAATACTAAAGCTCGAGAGCTAATTCCACCGGCTCAAGGCTCCCCTATATCCCACAATGCTAGGTGGTAACTACTCAGATCTCGTTTCCCGCTTAGCTGATGAGGTGCTTCTTCTACCGGCTCTGGCAGGTTAGTAAGTTTTCTTGTTTAGAAACTTCTATTTCAACCCCTATTTTTTTCCTTTTACCATAGTTTTATTTATAGTGTTTCATTAGTTTAAATCAGGTCCCCCTCTAGTGTCTGAAATCCCTTTTTATTCCCTTCTTAACTTTTAGGCCTTTGGCCCTCTCCCTCTCCTTCCCCTAGTCCTTCAGTGTGACTGGATTTTTATTTTGCTTAAGGGTGTGTTTGTGTGTTGTGCTTGTGTTTTTACACTGAGTTAGGATGTCTAAAGACTCCAAGGTCTCAGGCTTCAAGAAGTGTGATTCGTGCTGTCAGAAAATGTCTCTGACAGATGGTCACACTTCTTGTGTATATTGCCTGGGACATTTGCACCTGCAGGACTCATGTGCAATATGCCATGCATTCAGCCCTAGAGTCCTGCAGGAACGCAAAAATAAATTGATATTACGTGGTTTGTTAAAGCCTGAAGGCTCCCCGACCCAGTCTGTGTTGGGGAAGCCTTCTAAGACTTCCAGACCATCGGCTCCAGTATCTGAGCCATCCCCTGGAAGCATTAGATCGACTTCGACATCGGCTCCGGCTGGAGCCGATGTTTCCAAATCTCATACTATCACCTCGGCTCCGGCTGGAGCCGAGGTTGACAAGACTCAGTCGCCTCTGATAGGCTTATCGGAGCCACCTGCTAAGAAGAGGTCTAGGTACCCTTCCATCAGCTCCATCCATTCGGCGCCGGGATCTCCTCTTCTATCAGAACAGAGCCATAGGTCTCACTCCTCTCGGTCCTCCAGGCTGTCCGACCATGATTTACAAAGGGTGGTGAGTAGACTTCTCAAGTCCGAGGCACTGGCCCAAATGCTGCATAGCCCTACTCAACAGTCAGTGGCTATTTCCTTCCCTGATTTTATTCCTCCTCGGACTCCTTTGAGTTCGGAGCCGGGGCTCATCAGAGCAGTGGCCGTCGGTGCTTTGGAGCCGATACCTTCCCTTTCGGCTCCGTCGTTTGCTCCGATTTTCTCATTGGAGGGATCTCGGCGCCGGGCTTCCCTCGTCAGCTCCGAGGGGGCGAGTGGCATCGGACCCTTGTCCAACCCCATTCTCCCTCTCGGAGCGTCGGCGCTGGTGAGTTCGGCTCCGACATCGGCCTCGGAGCCGTCCCTGTCGGTGCCGGGGGGGTCCTTGTCTCCTCGGAGCGGGAACCTCCGGCCTTGCCTGATAGGGGCGCCTTCGAGGTCATGCGGAGCGTGCTAGACCCAGTGTCTACCCCACAGTCGGCTCCGTCAGCTCCTCCCTCTTCAGTGCCTGCGGTGATTTCTACCCATCCCCTTGTATCAGACCGCAGAGAGCCAGCTCCTCAGGTTTCCCCATTGGGAATTTCCTCCTCTTCCGAGGCCTCTCCTGATCCGGTAGGAGAACCCCCTCGGAAGAGACAGTGCAAGAGGAAGCACATTGACTCCCCTGAGTCTATCACCTCTGACACTGACTTGGAGGAATCAGAAGGTTCCCCCTCGCTCCCCCTCTGAGGTTGTCTCCTTTGCTGACATCCTTGAAATCCTGAAACAGAGGGGGAACTGGCCCGCCCTTAACCCTTCAGAGGATGAGTCAGTTTACCTTGAGGCATTTGGCTCTCGCCCTTCCACCTCCTGGGTGTCCCCTCCCTTTGACCCCCTTATGGAGGTGGTGGCAAGGAAGGCTTGGACGGCCCCTGATTCAGTGGAACCTACCCCAAGGAGGCCGTCAAAATTTATTACTGCCCCTAAGGAGAAAGAGTTTCTATCAAAAGGTGTCTCTGTTGATGCCATGGTGGTGGCCGCAGCCACTAAGAAGGAGTTAGCCGATCCTTCGGTACCTGTCCATCCTCCTAATAAGGAGTCTAGGACCATGGACAGGTATGGTAAGCGGATGTTTTCGTCAGCGACCTTCTCAATGCGGTCGCTGAACTACTTGTGTCACTTCACCCGTCTCCAGAGAGATTTGCTCAAAGATATGGGTGAGGCTATACACAATCCAACAGCTGAGGTGTTCCAAGACAAAATGAACTCGCAGTTGGCAACCCTGAATTCGATTGTTAACTCCTCCATGTGGCTTATCTCATATGCTGCTGATGGGGCGAGTAGGGCCACAGGCACAGGTGTAGCTTTACGACGTCATGCCTGGATGCGGCTTTCCAATTTTGCGGACCCTTTCAAGGCGTCCTTCACCAATTCCCCCTTTGATGGATCAACATTGTTTGGTCCTCAGGTGAAGGATACATTGACTAGGTGCGAGGTGGAAGGTAAGACTCTCTCTGTTGTGGGAGTCCATTTTTCTACCCCTTCTAGACCTTATCCAAAAGGTCAGAGGGGAGGAAAAATGTGGTTCCGCAAGCCTCAGGGAGTCTCATCTGACGCACAAGGTCGATTCCCCTCTAGAGGCAGAGGGGGGAAATAACAATAGATGCCGCCCTAGAGGCAGAGGAGGTCCGCAAAACCAGGGTAGCAGAGAAACTTTCTCTGATAAACCCTTTCAGCATCCCTGAGGAGCTGACCCGGCTGTCCACCTTCGGAGGCAGTCGGGGGAAGATTATCACTGTACCCAAAAGCCTGGCTTTCCATCATCCAAGACAAATGGGTACAGTCAATCATATCCGCGGGTTACAAAATTCCCTTTATTCACACCCCTTCCCAACCCAAAGGATCCCTTCCAGACATTCCACCCAGTCTAAGGGAACCAGCAGCACTAGAAATATCAAAGCTGCTATCAAAAAGAGCTATCCAATCAGTCCCAGCAGACCAGCAAGGATCCGGAATCTACTCCAAATTCTTTTTGGTACCAAAAAAAACAGGGGACTGGAGACCTATTCTGGATCTCAGCAAGTTAAACAATTATAAAAAAAAAAACAAAATTCCGGATGGTCACGCTACAGTCCATTCTACCCTTCTTGGGTCAGGACAATTGGATGTGCTCGATAGACCTTCAGGATGCGTACTACCATATCAAAATGCACAGACGCTCCAGGAGGTTTCTCCGCTTTAGGCTGGGAGCCAGTCACTACCAGTTCAGAGCCCTGCCCATTGGTCTCACTACAGCCCCCCGAGTGTTTACCAAATGCATGGCAGTGGTCGCAGCTCACTTGAGACGTCAAGGATTTCAGGTGTTTCCATATTTAGATGACTGGCTCCTTACCGCCACCACCAGACATCAACTGCTTCTAGCCAGAGACTTCACCATCCAAACTTGCCAAGCTCTAGGCATTTCAATAAATTTCGAAAAATCTGCCTTGTCGCCTTGTCAGTCTATTACCTTTATAGGCGCCACCTTAGACACACTCAATCTTTCCACCAGACTTACAGAGCAAAGAGTGTTAGATATCTGCAAACAAGTTTACCTTCTATTACAATGCAACAAGGTCAAAACCAGGGTAGTCTTGAAGGTATTAGGACTCATGGCAGCTACTATCACCCTTCTCCCCTTAGCCCGTTTCCACATGAGGATCCTCCAATGGATGCTGTTTACTCAATGGTCCCCCAATTAATAACTCAATCATGCAAGAATCACCTGTCTTGGTGGATCACAACACCTCAAGTTCTCCAAGGCAGACCTTTCGTTCCTCCCCCCCCAAGTTGCCATGGTGACAACGGACGCCTCCCTGATCGGGTGGGGGGGCATTATCAGGGCAGGACAGTCCAAGGCACATGGCAACCTTTCGAGTGCCACTTGCACATAAATGTCTTAGAGATGAGAGCAGTGCTTTTAGCGTTGCAAGCCCTTCAGGACTCTCTTCCCATAGGGACTATTGCAATTCAGATGGACAACATGTCCGTAGTGTGGTACATCAACAAACAGGGCAGAACCAGATCCTACCCATTATGTCAAGAGGCACGCAGACTTTGGCAGTGGGCAATTTCTTCTCAGAGTTTTCTGACAGCAACGCACATTCCCGGGAAGTCCAACGTGATTGCGGACAAGTTGAGCAGGGCCATTCTGATGTCCCACGAGTGGTCTCTGAAGAAATCAGTGCTGGAAGAAGTCTTCCAAAGATGGGGCCAGCCTTGCTGTGATCTTTTTGCTACTCCCCAAAACAGCAAGTGTCACGACTTCTTCACTCTCTTCCCGTTACCAGGCCATCCCACCAGAGACGCTCTAGTCCATGATTGGCCCCGGGGACTTCTGTATGCTTTTCCCCCTTTTCCACTGATATCTCAATTAATTCAGAAAGCTATCGCCTTGAGAGTTACAATGATCCTCATTGCCCCTTACTGGCCTCGACAGATATGGTTTCCGTTCCTCCATCATTACCTGTTGGAGCAGTCTTGGCATCTGGACCCGGTGCCAGATCTGTTGACCCACCAGTCGGGCCAGCTGCACCACTCCCTTCATTCTCTCAACCTCACAGCGTGGTTTCTCCAATTCCTACCCTAGCCAGGCTTCCCTTAATCTTTCATTTGGTCCGGAACATCCTGATAGCCTCTCACAAATCTTCTACCAGGAAGATTTATAATAGTAAATGGAAACATTTTTCCTTCTGGGCAGCATCAAAGAATATAGACCCATTCACTGCACCTATCCTGTCTATCCTAGACTTTCTGGCAGAGCTCTTCCATTTAGGCTCTTCTTCATCTACCATTAGAGTACAACTAGCTGCTATATCTAATTTTCATGTAGGAGTCTCAGACTCCAGTATCATTTCCCATAAGCTCTGCAAAGCCTTTTTAAGAGGTGTTTTTCTGCTCAAGCCCCCAATCAAAGATCCCCCACCTCAATGGAACTTGAATTTGGTTCTGGCATCCTTGATCCCCCCCTTTCGAACCAGCGGCTTCATGCCCTCTTAAGCTGCTTTCATGGAAAACACTTTTTCTAGTAGCCATAACTTCAGCTAGAAGGGTATCTGAACTTCATGCTCTGTGCAGTCATCCTCCTTACTTAGTTTTCCACAAAGATAGGGTGTCCCTCCGGACTAATCCGTCCTTCCTACCTAAAGTTTCCTCTGAGACAAATCTGAACCAAACGATTGATCTCCCTGTCTTCTTCCCTGACTATTCCAACAGGTCGGAACAAAAGTTACATTTTATAGATGTTCACCGCCAACTTAGATATTATTTAGACAGGACTAAACAGTTCAGGAAGTCTGATCAACTTTTCCTGTCTTATGCAGAAGGGAAATTGGGCCTTCCAGTTACTAAGGTGTCCCTTTCAAGATGGCTTACCTCTATAATTACCTTCATCTATGAAATCAGACATCAAAAACTACCTTCAAGACCTAGAGCTCATTCAACTAGGGCATTAGCTAGATCTGTAGCTTTTCAGGACATGCTGCCTATAGATTCCATTTGTGCAGCAGCCACTTGGGCTTCTCCTCATACCTTCATTTTACATTACAAATTGGATATGGCCTCCAGAAACCATACCAGCTTTGGTTCCACTGTTCTCAAGAGTCTGTTCCGATAGGCCACCCGGAATAAGGTGCTAGGGACGCGGTCCCATCCAGCAAGAATGAAGGCAAGATTGACAACTTAACATTAAGAAGTTATATACCTACCATAACGTTCCATGTTAGTTGTCTTCTTCTCGCCTTCTTTCTTGCGTCCCACCCTCCTTCCCCCTAGCCTGGACAGACCGATAGGAAATTTTGGGATCTTCCTTTGGAGTTTGCTTCCCACATGTTCTACCACCTCTATTCCTCCTTTTATGTTTGTGGTAGCTTACATTCAGGTTTATATAGAGGTGGGTTCTTTTTTCTCCATACTGTGGAGACCAGAACTGCTTGGTTTAGCTATAAAACGAGATCTGAGTAGTTACCGCCTAGCACTGTGGGATATAGGGGAGCCTCTAGCCGGTGGAATTAGCTCTTGAGCTTTAGTATTAGCCGAGGTTCGGCTCTGAACCCATCCAGCAAGAAAGAAGGCGAGAAGAAGACAACTAACATGGAACATTATGGTAGGTACATAACTTCTTATTCTTTTTTTTCACTTTATCTTTGTTTCCTGACCTATTTTAACACCTCAAAGTTGTTGTAATTTTAGCCTGTTTTCCACAACATGGTTACCAGTGGGGCTTGCTGTATCAACATGATCTTGTTCTTCCTCAAACCTTTCTCTTTCCCATAATGCTTTGTTTGACTTATGCCAGACATAAGGAAGTAACTGTGAATTCCCATGCCACTGACATAAAATGGGACTTGTGTGTGTCACTGTCATCCTCTACACCTTCTGTAAAAGGACTGCTTCGTTCTGTCTCTAATCACCATCATTTATGTTGACTCAGAGCTTGTTTTAATCTATACTTAGAAGTTATCCATCTACAGCCAGAAAAGTAGCTAAATTGCAGGCCTTTGTTCAAGGTTCTCTTTTGTAGTACAAGACAAGTTGACAGTCCCCTCCCCCCATACTACTGCAGCGGTGTTCAAACTGTCACTGTACTGAGAGACCCTTGCAGAATCAAGTGCAATTGACAGCTCATAATGGAAAGGAAGGGACTTCCAATATAAATCTCTTCCCTTCTGCCTGCAGTAGGAAAATCTATTTATTTATTTAAATAGTTTCATTATTTTTTCTGGGTGCAAGCAGACGAAACTGCTTGATTATTTTGGTTTGTTTTATTACTAGTAACAATTGATTTA